>NC_079344.1:4886136-4969731 GCF_029582105.1 Oenanthe melanoleuca | reverse complement strand
AGTATTTTTACCTGAACTAAGTGAAATTGTAATGATTCCTACAAAGGAATGCTGAAATACACGTCTAAGGTACTAAAAAAGTTATGTTTGAACAATTTCCTGTGTTTCAGCCAAATCAATAGTAATAAAACACATTAAACAGCAAGGTTTAGACTATAACTGTGAGAGGTGAAGGATGCGTTTGATTTTGGACATGCCATTTCTTAATACACATTGTGTGTCTTTACTTCCTAAAGGTTTTCCGTGTTTAACACAGTCCTTCCTTTCCGTATACCCAGCAGCAGGGGGTGGGGAAGGACTCATGTGTGACTGCATTGCTTTTCAGGTATTTAAAGATGTGTTGCTGTATGGGTACGGCAGTGAGGTGTTCTGCATGTTGGCATTCAGCCCCTCGTGCTGTGATTGCCACTTTGAGACCTGGCTCTGTGCGCCCGCGCCGTTCACAGGGGCTGGGCACTAACAGCAAACAGGGACAGGGCATCCATTTAAAACCTTTACAGCTGTTTTTAACAGGTTTAAGCTTTTATAGAGTCATAATTTAGAACTGAAGCGAATGTTCGAAGAGCAGAAGAAGCTGACGCCGGGCCTAGAGCCCGCCTGAGGCGGCGGTGTCCCGCGGCGCTGGGGCTGTCCCGCGGGCCCGGCGGTGCCATCCACCCTCAGCGGGGCTGGAGCAGCGGCACCGGGAGCGGGCAGAGCTCCGCTCCGGGCGGGGCAGGGCAGGGCAGGGCCTCCTTACTTGTACTGCTCTTCCTTGGCCAGCCATGCTCCGCTCAGCGCGCCGGGCCCCGCCAGCGCCGGGGGGCTGCCGGCCGCTCTCCGCACCTGCGGGAGGATGCACAGTGAGCGGGCCGGGCTCGGCTCGGCTCGGCTGGGCGCCGCCGCCCCGGCTCCGAGCCCAGCCCGAGCCGCCGCCTTACCCCGGGCAGGTCCCCGCCCCGCCGGGCCGCGCCGATCGCCGACATTTTGTCCGCGCCGAGGCCGCTGTGGCGTCGCCTTCGCCCGGGCAACCGGCGGCCGCCCGCCCTCGCTGCTTCCTCCCTCCTTCCCTCTCTCCTCCCCTCCACCCGTGTCGGGGCCCCAGCGACAGCCGTGGGGACGGGGACCGGCTGACACCCGGCATGGCGCTGACCTCCACGGCTCGGGTGAGGGGCAGCTGAAAAGGGCTGAGGGCCATTATATTGTTAGTGTGATAAATATTTATTACTGCCCTTCTGGCCCTGCTGCACGCTGTCCTGCCAGCGTCCCTCGTTTCAGTGCCTTAAGCTCCTGTTAGCAGTGCACAGCGCTCTGGTGCTGTCGTCCCTCTGCATTTCTTATACACAAATCTCTGTGATCGTCGCCTTGTCCTCCGCCACTTATTTGAATCCTTCCATTATTTTTGTCCCTCAACCACACACAGTTTGATTTTGCTGCATTTCTCCTTCCGGTCACCCATGAGCCTGTTGCCACTCTCGCCTGTCACAAAGTCTGAGACACAGAATGGGTCAGGTTGGAAGGAACTGGAGCAGGTCCATCTGCTCCAGCCTCCACCAGGGTTATCCCTGAGCACATGGCACAGGACTGCATCCAGATGGTTCTGGAATGCCTCCAGTGACGGAGACCCCACACCCTCTCTGGGCAGCCTGTGCCAGTGCTTGCTCACTGCCCAGAAAAGTTCTTCCGTAAGCTGGAACTTTCTGTGCCTCAGTTTCTGCCCCTTGCCTCGTGTCCCATTGCTCAGCACCACCAAGCTTGTGGACTACCTGCTCACACACCTGCTCGTTCATTCCGATCTCCTTTCCCAACTTCCCAGCTGATGGTGCCGCTGCATGTGACAACAGCCCAGCTGTCCTGCACCAGGTATCTATACAGAAAGAATAACATGGTTCTATACTGAGTTACGTAGGCCTTTAATTATTTCAATTAAGAGATTTGCACAAGGGAAATCAGAAGGGCTTATCTGGCTGGACGTAGAAGGTTTGTGCTGATTTCTGCAGAAGTATTAATTGCGAGACAGGAGAAATACTTGAAGATTTTGAGCATTGAGACTGGCAATGTAATGGGATAAATAAAGTGAAATGAAAGACAGGACAAATTGGATTAGTGGAAGGCAAAAAATAGAAATATCAATATATAGAAAATGAAAGTGTTTAGCACTAATGTTGATTCAAAGTATTGACACACACAGGGAAAGAGTGAGCCTATGAAACATGTTATGGGGACTTGAAAAAAAAATCCATTAAGAAGTAATTTCCATAATTTTTGTGGTTTTACTAATGAGAATAGCAAGGAGTTAATAGTGGCAAAAAAAAAAAAAAAAAAAAAACAAAAACAACAAAAAAACCCAAAAAAACAACCAAAACCCCAAACAACCAACACTCCCTCCCGCCCTGGAATTTCACTCCATCATTTGTAGTTTTGGGTTGGAAAAACAAAAAGGCTGAGGTTGATAGCAGAGATCTAACCTCCATGGGGAAAAGTCAGATTTTGTCAAGAAATAAATTGTAGATTCTATGAGACGCTAACACATCATAACCAAAGTCACTTTTTAGAAATATCTCTAGTGACGTCCTGGGGGATTTTAAAAGAACCAGGGGAACTAGAGAAGGAAACAAAGGTCAGCAGGATGAAAGCTAAGAGGAGAAATATGCTCTTTCTGAACAAACATTTTCCCCCCAAAACTACTATTTCTTTTTGCAGAAGTAAAATATTGTCTTATTAATATTGTTACTGGGTTTAAAGTTCTTGTACAAAATATCTGTAAGAGCATAACACCTTAAAGTGCCCAAACTATTAGCTAGAAGATCTCTGCTAGTTAGATACTGAGGCAACAAAATCACTGATTGAGATTAGAGAGATTAGAACAACTGGTTTTCTAGCCAGCTTTTAGCTAAGACTTAATAAACAAAAGAGGGGTAATTTATTATATCCTAAATTATTAAATATGTTAACAAACATAGCAACGCAAGGTTCCTTTTGTTTAAAACTCCCTGGGATTAATAACATGTGTACATATTGGGATTGCAAATTTGCACAGTATTTCGAAGATCCACATTATCATTTATTTAATATGATTTATTTTTAAAATATCAATAGGATTTAGACTTCAACTATCTATATTTGAAATAATATTAAAAGGTGTATTCGGATAAGTATTTCTTAGTGAATGTTAAAGCATTTCTCCAGAGATGTCAAAAACAAAATTAGAAAAAATAAGAGATTTTCTTACATTCTTGATCTCTTACTCCATTAAGGTTTTATCACTTTAAAGTTGACCTGATGTAACCTTAACAGTTATGGTTAATTCTCTAATACATAGTTGGTAACTGGGTAGAGAATAGGCTTATATTAGAGACCCCAACCAATAGTGAGATACATAAGGAGATAGGAATATTTATCTGAGTATTTATCTGGGGGGAAAACAAGGCATTTGAAAGCATAACACTGGTATATGGTATAAGATTTAGCCAACAATAATTGTTAGCAAATTCCCTTTTTCCATTTAATCATTTTTTAAGGATTGACTCAAACATAGTGACTGTAAAAGGAAATGTTTTTGTCATTTTGAGGTGAAGTGTATAGCAAGTTAGAGACAGGTTTTAACCAGAGTAATATTTGTGATCATAATGAACTGTACTTGGGACCTCTTTCTAGGGACCTCCATAATTGGAGTAGTACATCATTGATGTATATATTTCAAGTATTTGTTTTCTGAGGATTATAAGACTGCAGACTTAAATTACTCCAACAGAAATGTTAAATTCAAAATGAAGTTGTTCACTGTGTTGCCTTTGGTTTTCTTCCAGCAAAGGAGGAGATAGGTCAGAGAACAGAAGAGCTCAGTCAGTACAGCTGTTAGGAATATTTTGGGAGAGAAGGGTGTGTGTAGCTGCTGGGATCTTAGAATACTTTACTACAGAAGATTGCTGAGGATCCATATACAGTGTTTACTTTTGATTAAAACAAAGCACATGCATTATTTAATTGTTACCCATGGCCTTCTTCCTTCCACAGACATGAATTTTTTTCTCTCTCTGTCCTCCTTCAATAAAAATATAATAGCATGATATTTTTATATGAGCCTATTATCTTCATGCTTTTAGACAAAATTTTTGTTAATTTTATCTTCTTATTTGCTTAAAGATTCATTATACTGAAGTTTCCTCTTTTCATAAAAGTTGTGATGTTTAGTAGAGGCCTAGAAAACTATCAAAGGGAAGGGGCAGGATTTCACTGCATATGGAATGAATTGGAATGAATTTTAACTGGAATTTAATACTTAGCACATTTCTGGAAACCTGGATGAGTTGGTATTTTTGGTTTTGTTTTGGTTGGGTTTTTGGGGGAGTTTTGTTTGTTTGTGAGCTTTAAATACTCATCTTGGTTTTTACTTTAAAAGATAAAATTGCTATTTCACATTTCTGTTGTGTAGTATGTATAATAGCTAATCTTGAATTCACATAAAATCAGACTAAAATACATTATTATTGTACAATCATAGGAAAAAAAGCAACAAAACCAAACTTGTGTACAGCATTTCCAGACATTAGTGGAATGGTAGGATCTAGATAATATGTAGCTATTAAATCAATAATCCAGACGTTGAGGAAATTCCCCAGACAGCTGTTGGATATTTTCCCCTAATCAGTAATAATAATCCAGTGGTGTTTGAAATGGCATGATTGTATATTGGAACATATTTTTGTTCTGATATTTTCTCATGCATCTCTAATGGCTCCCTAAAATATGAAGGGAACCAAGTATTATTTATAGCTATGGATCTCCTGTGAAAAAGCTGCTGTTTGATTATATGAAGTCTGTGCAAGTTCTTTAGCCCTTTCTGACAGACATCCTAAGCTGGTTTAGCACCACTATACCCTGGTATCTTTTGTTTCCTGGCAGATAACCTTGATAGATGTCAGTGGTGTGTGCCAAGTGTGTGTGGCAGAAGCTGGGGAGGTGTGTGTGAACCAGGTAAACAGACTTTGGGGGACAACAGAGCTGGGGGATGGGCAGGCTGACCTATTAAGTCCCTTCCATCTCCAGTGTCTTCAGTTTTACTTTCATATAGATTTCAGTGCCATAGAAATATTTTTTTCCTGTTTCTAGTAGTTGTGTAGACATATACAATACCTTGTTTCTAGGTATATAGGTGTAGGCTGGTCTAAGTAATTTTTTATATATATACTTGTGCCATCCAGATTCCTGTTTACAAATATAAACATTTTTCTTTGTTCTTCTCTGCTTCACTGCACTATTGGGGCTTACTTATTTCAGTGTCATCCTTCCTAACCTAATCCAAACAATAACCTTGGCTCGACAATTTAAACATATTGAATCCCCAACCAAAGTAGTTTTCCCTAGTAATACTCTGATTACAGCAGCTTTTATGTCTGAACAGGAAAGGACCTTAAACACTAAATCTCATCAGCACTGTAAAAAATAAGTGGTGAGCATCAGTCACATTTTCTTGAAATACCACAAGTCTTTCTTGAGGCCTAATCCTTTAATCTCTGGATTTTGGGCACTTCTGTTCTGATTACTAGGGATCAAAAGGTTTGGCAAATACTCTTCAGACCACTCTTCAAAGTGGCCACTGTAATATTACCAGATTGTTATGACAATTGTATGATTTTTTTATTGTAGTGGTAATTGGTAATTTTAGAAAAAACAGAGAAGTTAGTTTATCAAAGCCATGGTCTGCTACATTGAAAATTTTTAAAAGCATGTGGTCCTTCAGAGTAGAGGTTCAGAGGATTTGAGAACATGGCAATGTCAAAGTTGTAAGGAAAATTAATCCACAAACACCAGAGGTTTATGTCCAAAAAGGAGACAGAGGAGTCCTTTTTGCTTTATTCGAATAAAGGGAGAGGCCATGGGGCATTCCCCTGGGATCTCTCGAATTTTTGGAGGACGCAGCCTCCCTTTTTATCCTAATTTCCCGGCCGCTTTTCCCTTTCTCTTTCCCCATTGGCTGAGGTACTCGAGAGGCACAGACTTCCCGGAACGCCTGACACCTGAGATTCCCCTCTAATGTATAACCCTCCCTTTTAATTTTTAATTCTTGTAGAATTCATAATTTTCCCCCCCGTTGCTTCTTTCATCTTCTGTTACCCAATTTCATTTACCAGCAAACCTACAGTTTGTTTGTAAAGGCAAATCTCTTTTTCCATTCACCAATCAGTGTAATCCCTCCCATTGTTTCTTTTATCTCTAGGTGCTAACTTTATCTACCAACAGATCTACAATTTATTTGTAAAGACAAATGTAACATTCCTCTCAAAGTAAAGGAGAAATATCTTTCACTGATGATGTAAAATCCTCTTCCTGTCTAAGAGGCAACCTTTCTAATGGGTACCCTCAGAGGGCTGCTGCAGCATGCACAAACGCTTTTCTGAGCTTGTCCCAAAGCTAGAGAGTGACCTTTCATTTCACTGCAAATGGGAATCTTATGCTATTTCCGGCCTGAAATACTGTCATGTGTGAAGTTACATAGAAAAAAAGGAAAGAATTTTGCATGTCACTCATGGACCAAAATCTACTTCTTTAGACCCTCCTACCCTCCAGATAGTTTTGTTAGATGTTCATTGGTCTGCTCTGGAAGTACAGTTTTTCCCTAAATGAGATCATTTCCTTGTCCTGTTTTAAACAAAGGCTACATATGTTGAAACAAATCAGTGACTCCTCCTCCACGAATTTAATTTTACTTATTGCAAACTAGCAATAAAATTAAACTGAATATTTCCCACTGTATTTGATCACTGGGATTCCAAAAGGCTGTTATTTTATGTGTTAGATCTCTGTCTAAGGAAGATAACCCCACCTGACTTGAAGAGAACTGCCAAGGTGCTTTTGAGAAATCACTAATTTTCAACAGGGAGGTTTTCAATTAACAGGGCAGATTTGAAAAAAAACAAACTATCTTGTCATCTAGATGCAGGACTCTGCAGTTATAACAGGAGTAAGTGCAAATTTCTCCATGGTATTCCTGTTAATTCCAGCCTTCATTGCTGGGCTGCCTTTATTGTTCCTGACCCTGCTGCTGTCAGTAAGAAGTCCAACTGGGTATTTTAGAACCAAAACCCCAGAGCCTGAAAGATCCAAATACTATTGTGCTCATCATGAATATTTTATCTTCATAGGTATGTCATCACTTGCATCCAGTTCCTCTTTACTTGGAAGATTATGTTCTGCTACACAGCATAAAATTCATTTGGAAAAAACATTTTATAGTTTTATATTTTATAGATTTTATGTTTTTTATATTATATATATATATATTTATATTTTATATTTTTTTTTATCTTTTATAGCTTTCATGGGATTTGCCACTTTGTATATTGAGTGTGTATATCAAGGGTGAATGCAGATGAGGGCTTTTAAAGTTACTTTTAAAGTTACTTTGCTTTGTAGTGTTGACAACACTACAAAACAGATCTGGATTTTACACGTGTTTTTATAATTTTTTAATTCAGTGAGTTATTCTGAAACATTCAGTGGCTGTAGTGGGCTATGGCCAAGTAAATGAATACGTATCAAGTATAAGCAAGTTCTAACATCTTCAATGTTCTAATGTTAGCATTCAATGTTAGCCTTAAACTAGAATAGCACATGTTTTTGTGTAGGCTGTGTTGCTTGATAAAATAAATGTTCATTGGATCTGTAGTGCCAGTTCAGCCCTTGGCTTCCCTGATAATGCCTGCTCTCTGTGAGAAACCAGTGTAAGAAAAGGAATTAAAAGTCAAGCTCCTGTGCCCCTGTGTAGACCCCCAATACGAGCACACATGACTTGTTTGTGTATTAAACTGCACTGAAAAGTTATATTGGCTTAGGGATATAGGAGCTTTTCCACTAGCTGGAGGAAAAGATGTGTAGCTCCCTGTCAGCTGGGGGAGAACACTGGTTTGTTATCTTTTGCCTGTTTTCACAAACAAATGCCGACAGCAATTGTTGTTTTTGCAGAGCCAGCAGAAATTCACAGGAGGTTTCTTTTTGTTGTACTGCCACACTAAAAAGATGTTATTTTAACAACAGAATGTTTGGTAGCTTTTAAAAATACAAGGCCTCATTTTAAGGCATGCTGAGCCCCATAATTTCTATTGAAGTCAGCTCTTGCTACAGATGCCCCAGAGCACTCTAAGGAGTCCCTCAGATTCAAGATCCAAGCACAGCTAAGGGAACATCTCTGATGTGAGCAGGAAAAGCACAGGGGCTTTGTTTTCTATACATGAACACAAATGGGACTGAGTTTTTGGAAGGTACACATATTGAATGTGTTCATAAATTTGCCAAGTCACCATCTCAGCAGTCAGACTTAGTAGTAAGATGCACGTTAGCTCACACTAAAGGATTTCTCTAATGGGGGTGACTTTCTGAGATGGAATGCAGAGGTAAGATTGCAGCATAACCACTGTGGGACTTTCAGGCACAGGGAAAAATCTGTCCTGTGAAGAAGCTATCTATGGCAAATATAACCCCAGACTGAACACTGAGCTCAATTCCCAGGCTAGGCCCATCTGACAGAGCTTTAAGGATTTCTCTTGTGTGGTCAAAATGGGTTTTGTCCCTTCTTGTAACTAAGGTTTTCCCAGAATTTGTGCCTCATGAGGTAACAGTTAATGGAGAAAGTCTTCTGTAAAAAAACAAAAGAAAAGAAAAGAAAAAAAAAAACCAAAAAACAAAGCACTTAACATTTAAAATCCTTAACGAAAACAAGTACATAATTCCAAAATGTATTAGTTGCATTTGCAAACAAAATGGGAAAATTACCTTACTTCTATCCCATCTCACCGTACTGTTTTCTTTCTCAAACGAAGATTAATCCCTACTTAACTTAAATGTTCTATATTCATTGAGTGTTATAGGACATATATACAAGTAATGTTGTGACAGATAAATGACTCTTCAATCCTTTAAAACCTATTGTCAACTGGTTTATTGGCATTATTAAGTGAATGTCTGTGTTCGAATGTTCTGAAACTTTAGTTAAGAAGGTAGGAGGGAACCAAATACTGGCTGAAGTTAATTTTGAATGAATTCAGCTCTTATACCTTTTGCTGTCCTAGGTAAAAAGAGCACTCCAAAGGTGTTGTAATGCAGAGACTTGTGGATTCTTTTCTGTAAAACCTGATCAAAAGAAAAAGATCCATTTTATTTACTTGGATTTGGACAGTCTTCTTCAGTGTTGGCAGCTCAGATTTTGCCACTGCATAAGAAAGAGCAAGCTGAATGTAGAGATAAAAGCTGTTTGTTTGCTGTCAAAGAAAAGTTGAATTCTTACTGTAAAGAGATAACTTGAAGAGTGAAAATATTAATTCTAAAATTATTGCTTGTATTAATAAATTGAAAATTGACTCTTAACATTAAGTCTTAAGTTGCATTTAATAATTTTTAATGCTTGTTAAACAGCTCTGGTTATAAGCGTAATTCTGTAATGCTTCATGAGAGCTTTAGTCCACAGACAGTTCATGCAACAACCAAACGTTTGTGTTGTAGGTCAGCTGGTGTTCAGACATTCATAGCTAAAGCAGACAAAATAGTGGCAGAAATAGTGAGAAATTGCTCCTTTGGTAGAGGGAGAAAAACTGAAGAATGGAATGGGGTTTCATTATCTCAAACACCAGAGTGCTGACATTGCGATATTTTGGCACATGCGCACCATCTGACAATAGCAGCTATCATGCCCAAATTTTCATGGCATTTATTCGTAATACTCCCTCTTTCTCAGTAAAAACCCAAGGGTTTGGTGACTTTTTAGAAATTGTTTTCTGCTGAAAACTATGTATCTTAAAATCTGGATTCAGCTGAACTCCCTGGCTAAGACCGACCTGTTTGTTTATTTGTTTGTTTGTTTGTATTTTGACTAAAGGATTACACTGATGGTTTCCCAGGATCCAAAATTATATTTTATATGTTTACAGAGCTATATATATTGTTTGAATGAGAAAAAGGGAAATGAAAGTGGCCATATCTACATCAGCTGGTAGCTGTTCACAGGAAGCAGCAATTACTGTCTAGCCTTCTTCCCTGGGGAAGCCCTCCCGACTGCTTCCCGTACCACAGAGCTGTGCTGTTCACTGGCACACAGCATGGCCACACAAAATACCAAATAAAGCGCTAGAAAGCAATAGAAACTAGTTTGGGGGTAGATTAATGACAATAATTCCCACATGAACAGGACTGAAGCTAATTTCACTTGCAGTTGTCAAACCGAGCTTAACTGGCAAGGGAAGGAATGTGTGTTTGTAATCAGTAGCTGTGCACTTGCAGTGTGGGAGGGATTTGGGCATGGTGCACATGGACAGTCTCACCTCTTCTAAATTTGCTCAGCCTATCTGTACTATATCCTGCATTTTTCCTCCTTGCTTTGTTTGGTCCCAGCTCACATATGTGTGAATCATCCAAGGGGAAAGTTTGAGAGATGCTGTGTGTCAGGTCAGTCCAGGTTCATTCACTGTTTATCCTTAGAAAGCCAGAAACACTGGCATGTAAACAAGGGGGGAGGGGAGAGGAAGGTTTAATAAGACAATCAGGGTTAATCTTTTCTTTCAATATTGCATGTAATTTGGTTTTCTGATTATATACTAAACAACAGTTGTATTTTCTTTAGTTCGGTTATACAAACACAGCAGCCAATTAATATTTCTGCAGTCTCTGTGTTATGAAGGGTGCATAGAGAAAACCTTTATTATTTTTCTAGTGCTAAATCTGCTCATGTTAAACCATATTCCTCCACACAGCAACAGAAAAGTAAATGACAGCATCAATTCAATCCAGAATGCTTGATAAATTGAGAGGGGTTGTTTACCTAGTGTATGAAAAAGTCCCTTGGGGATGGGTTTTATTGTGATCTGCATAGTCATCCATATTCCTATACTGTCTGTGCTCATGTTTGTGAGTTAAACATATACAGTAATTTAGCATTCAGATAATCCCACGGCTATAATCCAGACAGATTTAGCTCAAATTTCTCTGGGATTTCTATTATCTAGATTTAGCAATGTGGTGTTGACGGGATATTTTAAATTGCTGCAAATGCTTTTTTTCTGCAATAAACAACATATTTTGATGTTCTCGTAACTAAAGCTGTGGATTCTTTCTGGCATTAACCACATGTAAAATGTATCTTTGTGAGGACAGGGATTGCACAGCTGGAGCATGCTTTTAATGGATTCCAGCTATTTGACTACATACCACATAAGATCATACAATGTTTATAGGAGAACCAGGATATGTGAAAATACTAATGAGAATTATCTGAAGAATGTTTATCGCCACACATCATCTCTTTGAAAATGAACTCAACTGCTTCCATTTTACTAATGCTTTATTACAATTTATTTGACACTATAGTAATATAGAGCCTGGCTGTCTTCCAGCACTTTTCCTAAGTAGACCAGAGCTTTTATTGTTTTCAGTGTCCTCAGATGGAACTTCTAGTCTTTCTCGCTCAGCAGTTTTGAGGAAAAGAGGGAATCTGGGGGAAGAAAGAGCATCATTATCCACATGAAATGAGGGGATATTGGGCCCAAGTACTGAGTACCTTTCACAGCAGACCACCCTTTGTCATATGTTGCTCTGATTAAGTTCAAATGTATTCAAGGGAGCAGAGCAGACACTGTAGGGAGGATCTAAATGTTCTTGTACCCAAAGTGCCAGTCCTCCCACATGTGCTACCATTGGTGGGGCTGCAGGAGTAAGAATGCTTGTGTGGGAGATTTTTAGGAGGGAGGTGCAGTGTGGGAAAAATTGTAAAGCTGCTTCTTCTACCCGAGTAGCTCGAGTGTCTGAATGGAGGCAAAGAGCAGAGCAGGGCAATGCACCCTCTGTGCCCTGCCTTGTAATTGTGTTGCAAATGCACCAAGTACATTTTTCACCCCCCAGGCAGATCTTCTGGGAAGAGGCTTGTGCACTCTTGGCAATAATTTGACACTAAGATTATGTCATCCATAAATGTCTCAGAAATTCAAAATAAGCAAACCACGTGGAAATATTTGGAGAACAGACTATTTGGAACCATTTACGGGATTTAGGAAGCTGTTTTGTTCCCTGAACTGGAGGATTCAGACACCAGTTCAGTGACTGAGTTCAGGTATGCTGCCCCTTAAAGCACCCCCATCATGCTGTGTTCCTGTGCCTTCTCTGACTGTGCATTACTGCCAGCCCCAGTAACTGTAAAAATCCTGAGATGTATCTTCAGTGTGAAGACAGAAAGAGGATGTTCATTTAATCAGTTGTGATAAAACTGTTCCACGTATAAAAAACCAACCAAGACCAAAAAGCATGAATGAGAAAGACTTTTATAGCTACCAATCATAATTCTGGGTAAAAACCTTCTGAAAGAAATATGCTGTGTGTGTGTGGCAGTACTTTTGGTTTCATACTTGCTCTTTGCAGTACTATAGCAGCTGGGTTTCAGAAGCAGCAGCAGCACTCATGTACTTGCCTCGAAAAAGAGTCTGAGAGTTCACTGCTGGCTTCAGCAGTGGGCCTGCTCCTGTCGCACTAAAAGCTGGTCTGAGAAGTCATATTTATGCTCAAATAGCTATCAATATTTGTGTTTGATCCCTAGTAAGTCAGAACTATGAAGCTGTAATGCCAGTGAGATGGAAAAGCCATCTGATAGCTCTTAAACTGCTCCTCTTCAGACGGTGCCTGTGGCACCAGCTGTTGGAGACGGGTGTTTTCAAAGCCCAATTCTTTTCTTAGAAGAATTTCTTTAGGCCCCTAAAGAGTCATATCAAAACCCCAGATGAGCAGAAGAGTTAAAATGATATAACTATGAATTAGCTGCATCTTTTTTGAAAAGAAGTATAAATCAATTTAAAGTTTTACAGTCTGTCTGAGGAAGTTGCCAGTGCACCCAGAGGCTTCTCATTGCTGCACATAGCAGCTCGACTCACCAGACTCACCAGCTAGATTCTGCCTGCCTGCTTTAATTTCTTTTGTGTTTTTTTTCATCCTATTATATCCTGACCTCTCATTCAGCAATTATTTTGAATCATGCTGGGGACACTTTTCCTCTCTCCCTTTGGATTTCCTTCAGTTGATGCAAATGCATCTCAAAATATCATCTTCCAAAGTCATTAGATCCAGAGCTTGGTGATGTGTACTGGGCTTAGCTGAAATATCAGACCAGCAAAGAAAGACCAAGAAATGAAAGAGCACCATGTAAATATTGACAGATTGTTTTTATGACTAAGCTATGATTAGCCTTCATTAATTTGTCTATGCTTTCAGAAAGAGAGGAAATTGCTGAAAAGCAGAATAGCATTTTTTGTAACAGACAACTGTGTGCTGGGATTGTTAAAATTTCCATTCAAGAAATCTCTCAACATAAAAAAAAAAAAAAAAAAAAAAACCACCAAAATTTACCAACCCCAAAAAACCAACAAAAAACAAATAAACAAAAAAACACTGTCTTACATAGAGGCAAGTCTGCAATGCTTAAAAGTAACACCAGTGTGTTCTATATCTATGTCTGTAATTTGAGATTAAATACACTGTGGATAGGTTAAAAACATAATTTTTCTAACCACCTACCTGGCATTTATGCAGTATATTTTGTATATGTTGTTTTCTTTCTGACAGTTAAATTACTGGTAATAAAGCTCTGTAACTGTTCCACGACAGTGTGCCCTAGTTTGGAAGACAGGTGTCTGCTAGGGAAGGCAGGAGCCTCCCTTGGAATGGAAAATGCAAACCCCCTCTTTCCAAATCATTATAATTTTGAATTTAGGGGCTCTCAGGCAAAGATACGAGGATGAAAATGTCAGTTGTTCGCTGGTGTGTGTAACAAGGTGAACAAACACCGAGCGCTGCAGCACCGACACCCGCAGAGCAGAGCCCGGGGGCCCTCCCGGTGCAGTTCCGGGCGCGGCCGGCAGGGGCGCTGCTGCTCCTCCGAGCCGGCAGGGGGCGCTGTGGGGCGGGCCCGGGCCGCGCGCGGGAGCGGCGGCTGGGCCCGGGCGGGAGGGGTGGGAGGGGGTTTGCTTCTAAAAACCCCTGGGGCAGCCGGTCCCAGTGCCCCTGCAGGGCTCTGAGGAGCACCAAGGCAGGAACGAGCAGAAATGCCGGGATGTGAATAAGATGTATCAGAAGCTCCGCGGCTGTAGCTGGATCCGTGGGACATCCCGGCAGGGCAGGGGCTGTGGGGATACAGCGCAGAGAGCCCCAGAGCAGCGCCAAAGAAGCGGTGGGGACGGGGCAGCGGAGGCCTGGCTCCGAGCAGGGCGGGGAGAGCATCCCGGGCACCCGAGAAATGGTGATAGGTCCCTCTTTTAGCGAGGTGGGTGATAATAAGGTCTCAGGAGCAGAGGCTCCCCCACAGCAGAAGAAAAGCTCCAGGCTGGGTTGCGGCGGTGGCAGCGAGTTCCTTCCCCAAGCAGCAGCTTCGACCGTCCTCCTCCCAAGCCGACACACAGAGACCTCGCAGCTGCCCCAGCCCTGTCCTTCACCTGCCCAGTTCTCATGGTACCTCTGCCTCTCAGAGAGCAACTCCCCAAATGAGAGAAGTGCAACCAAATGCCCTCCTTCCTTCCCCCTGAGCTTGGCCACTTTGTTTTCTTTACCCAGTAGTTAGTGTGTCCTAGCAACTTAAGGGAAAAATTCTATAGATAAAAAGGAGCAAAAGAAAAGAAACCTAACACACAACACAGTGTTTGTCCTCTAACATGGCTGTGCAACTGCACCACCTGCACAGTGAGGGCAGGATCTGGGCCTGTAACATTTAGTTAATCAAACTGTGTTCCTGTAGCAGAGCTGATACCTTTCTATCCCCTCCTAACCGTGGTGCTGGAGGAATAAAGCAACTCAAACTAGTCAATTGCTGCAATTCTGAAAACAGACTTTCTGTGCACCAACTTGCCATCTGCACAATCATCCTTTTCCTCTTCAAACAGCAAACAGCCAGAAGAGACCGAGCCCCTTCTCTGTGTTGCAGAGGGAAGAATCCCAGACATGGCTTTGGTAGCTGAGACCTGCTGGTTTTTTTAACCCATTGAAGTATTTTCTAAAGATGCTCTTCTTTCCATATGCTTGGTTGCTGTTATGGTGACCATGAGTGAATATATCAAGTTACTGGTATGGGAGTAGCCCTGCCAGGAAGCCAGAGGGCACGGTCAGTGCAAACTGTTTTTAGATGCCTGAACAGGCACAGCTCTAAGTTGAGTGCCTGCTAAGTTAATAAAAGGACTAAACATTATTTCTCCTGCTTCCTGTGTGTGGACAGGACACAGCCTGTACCTGAGGCAAGCCTTACTCCTGGGCTGATGTCACACTTGACTAATTGGCCCTTACAATATTGTGTAAATAGCAATATTCTAAAACTACAGTTAGAATTTTTGAGCTTGGGTTCTGCTAGAATTTGAGGAGAGGACTTTAGAAAAACTGAAAGGGGAGAAACTAAGAAAAGAAGTGAACCGAGAAAGGCCCCAACATCAGTTTTTATGTACAAAATGTGATCAATTCATTCTCTAAGTTAAAACAAGTTAAATGAGCAGAGGGAAAGCTGTCCCTACTTCCTTTCTTCTTAATGCTGAAAGAGATACTTGCTTCATGAAGGAAAGAAAATATAGGTTGGATATTAGGGAAAAGTTTTTTAGGGAAAGAGTGATAAAGCACTGGAATTGTCTGCCTGGAGAGGTGGTGGAGTCACCATCCCTGGATGTGTTTAACAGAAGACTGGATGTGGCACTCAGTGCCATAGTTTAGGTGAGGAGTTAGGGCATGGGTTAGACTTAATGATCTTGGAGGTCTCTTCCAATCCAGTGATTCTGTGATTCTGTTTTGCACCTGGAATCTGAATGTGCTGCTGACATCAGGACCCCACAGTGCCTTATAAAGGCAGATAAGGGCATTAAGAATCTGAACCTTTGTACAGTATCCTAAATAAACCATCTTTCATTTTTTATATTTCACCTTGATAAGCAAATGTCTGTGTTCCACTGAGCTCTATGCTAGTAAGTAAAATTCTGTGTGAAGCTTAGAAATTCATGCAAATAGATAATATGGCATTTCCCCACTTGATTCAGATTATAAATCAATGAGATTTAGTCTACCACTCCTTATGAGTGAGTAATTCTGCAACCACATATTCATGCTGAGGAAAACTTTTCAGTGAGATTCTTTTCAAGATAAGTCTCTGCCATCTATTGAAAGCACAATCATTACAGAGTCACTAACATTTTCCTGCTCCATATCAAATGCATCACAAATCTGCCCAGCATCTTTGTCAGTCATTTAAAGTGTAGCAGACAAAAATAATATTCTTAGAATTATTATTGGAAGAATTTATGTTCTCTTATGAAGTGAAAGTGATTTTGATTTATGAACAGCATTGGAAGGAACTGCCTGTATGAAAACTCACAGCAGACCTGTGTGTGTAATATTCTTGTCTTGCAGGAAGTAGTGGGAGTAGTATGTGAAAAAGAGTTGTTCACAAGTCAGAATCCTTAGGAGCTCTCTAGGTTACTTTTCCTGCATTTTGTGATATTCTGCTAAGAGAAAGTTCCTCTTACCCCTTCTTGAGTCTTTTTATGTCACAAACTGTGCATGTGTGTAGCAGCTCATGCTGATTGCTCAGCAAAGGATGTAGAGTAGGATCAGGTATAAAACAAAGGTTTCACTCATAATGGTGGTTACAACTACAAATCTCAGTGCAAAGTAATGATAATTATGAAAAGAAAGTATTCTTAAAACTGTCTCTTATTAAAGGCTGGTTTGTCTTTCCACACTATAATGAGATGGATACTAGACAAGCCTTTGCATTGCCTTCACTCACAGCTTAACTGGAATCACAAACAGTTTCCATAATGAAGTATACAGTCTGCAAAAAATTTGTATTCCAAGTGTGTGCACAGACCTTGTTGTTCCAGACTGTACTTCTTTCCCAAAGTGTGCACTGATAAGATCTTCAGTGTGTTTATTACTGTACAACACTGTAAGCCAACTGATGTTTATTATTGGCTGTGCAATAGGTCAATGCAGAGTTTCACCACAAGGTACATTCTGGTACAGGTACCTGTACAGGTACAGGCTGTGCCTGAAGGGCACTATCCCTTATGGATCAGCTTAGTGGGGAGAAGAACCTGCATCTTAGCAGGGATGTGCTGAGCACCCACCTCAGCCTCAGGGGAGAGCAGGTAAAGTGGCAAGTCCTGTCCTTGTGGTCTCCAAACACAACCACTCTTGATTTGTACCTGGCTTTTTTCCAGGCCTGTGTGATGGAGGAAATCTTCCTCATGTCCTGCCTCACTCCATATATCTTCACTAAGGCCAACTGCAATTACTGGTATGTGGCAGAATAATTTCACCTGTGTAACATAATAAATACATGTGTATTATACCTGTTATGTGCATAGAGCAAGGATGCATCCATAAAAATATGCACCAGACTGCTCTGTACAAAGAAAACAGATGGTATTTATTCTATATTAATTAATATTGCATGCAGAATTTCCTCCCTCTTTAAATATCTTGAACATCCTCTTTCAAAATTTAAACGTACACATACAGATTCTTTTTGTTTTGACAGCTGACTGTTGTATTTTATCTCCATTCAACATAGGTGGCCTTGGTTTGTTCTTAGAAGTGCTATCTTGTGTATCTTCAGTCTTCCTGTCACTATTGCAGGAATTATTATATTATTACTCCTTTCTTCTTAAATCAAGTTAATCAATTGATTTAACCAGTTTAAAGATGGAAAGCAAACAAGAGTGCAAACTCTCCTGAAATTTGGAGAGTTAATAAATTAGGTTTGACAGGATTTGTGTCTGCAGGCTTTGGCTTCACTGACCATCACCTTATTTAATAGTTTGTTTTTTTCTCAGTCACATGTTTCAGAATAACATTACACATAAGGATGAAATGCAGCCACTGCTGAAATTTTATTGTCCAGTGTAACTTGTTCACAAATGCTCCTGGAGACACGTGGTCTTTGCCTGCCATCATAGTTTTACATTGGAACATTTCTGCCTTACAACTGGAACCACACGACATGGCTAAAAACGAAAAAGCAATGGCGCTATCATGGATATTCCAACCCCCTTGCTTTAAGGGATACTTTAAAGGAAAGTAGGCCAAAAAACTTGACCTATTTTAAAAGACATGGCAATCTGTTCTTTTAAAAAATCTTTCACACTTCATTGAGTCCTTCTCTGTCTCCCATACCATGAAAAATATTGTACAGTAGCAAGATTCAGAATTCTTCTCTCTCTACTGTTACCCATACAAACAAATATTGCAAGCTGAAATCTGCAGTTTAACAAATTTATTTTTCTCCATCACTGATCTTGAAGAAGAAATAATCTTAAAAATTACCACATGCATACATTGAACTAATTAGGTGTAACTAACTAAAATCACTACATCACTGCACTTTCTCCACAGTTTTAGTTGCAGTGGATCCATTTGGCAGCCAGGAAGTCTTAGGATCTATAAAGGATTTTTCCTTCTAGGGACTTCAGTGTTTTGAATTCGAAAACCAGAAGCAGTGAGCCATATTTCTCAGTTATTTTGCCGTTTGAAATCTGGCTGTGAAACTCTGTTTACTTTGTGTTGGACTCCTGCCAGAGGAGGCCTGGTTTTAGCAGATGGTCGTGGAGCGGAGGCCAGACGTTTCCTGCTGCGTCCTGACGAGCACTGATAGCAGCTCCCAGGCACTGCACTGATGCCTTCAGCAGCACCCAGGCTGCAGAGCAGGAGCTGCTGACACAAAGGGTGGGAAGAGCCTGGGAAGCAGCCCCTGCTTTGTGGAAAAGAGGGTCCTGAAGTGGTGGAGCTGTCAGACAGAAGATGGGTGGAGGAAGAACTGGAGTTTTGACCAAGAGGAACTGAAGTGTTAAAACCAGATGGGAATAAAGCAGTACTGAGGAGATGTGATTGCTTTGATCTTTGGCAGGACACTCCTCTGTCTTGTCAAGAAGAGACTTGAAAGAGGAAGGTCCAAATGGAAGGCTTTCCTGTGGTGTGGGTTTACCTGTCTGCTTTCCAGTCTTCGTGTGCAGGGAGCATTTTTCTTTCCCCCATTTCTGGGGGAGGTGGAGAACTTCTCTCAGAACAAATATCCTTAATATGTCCTCAGGCTGGGTTTGATCTTTCAAGATGCTGCCTGCTCTCAAGATGGGGAATCAAAGGGCAATGCCACAATTGCAGACACTTGAGTAGCACTGGATTGCTGCCTTGGCAATTTGCGTACAGGAGAAAATGCAAACAAATTTCTCAGGAGGCTGTATGACTTGGAAATCTTCCAGAAATCCTTCAGGCATCAGTAAGATTAAGGACATCCATAGTTTATCTGGGGATTCAGATCTTGAACAAATGTAGCTAAAATTCATAGTTCCCCTGCCATATGGCTCTGTGTTTGGGGATTTGGTGCTCTCCCATTCCCTGCCATCAGATACCTGGAGCCACTGCATTAGTGTGTCAGGCTAATTTGGGTGATGATTGGGTGCAGGTGGCAAGGCCCCTGTGAACTGCAGCTGACCCCTTCTTGCACTCCAGCCAATCTGCAGGTTGGCAATGTTGGATTTTGAATGCTTGTGTGTTTCCAGTTTACTACTGGATCTCAAAAAGGAAAGAAATCCCCAGAAGAATGACGTGTTGATTGCTTTGTTACATGTCACTTGCATATATTTCTCCCTCCTTGGCCATTATTTACTCAGAATCTCCCCAAAACAGACTCTCTGGGTCAGCATAAGAGACAACTGACAAGATCAGGCATCTGCATAGGGGTCTGACTGAAAATATTTTTCGCCAAGTTTCTACCTGCAGAGCATCAACATTCAACAACCCCAAAAATGGGGAAAAATGGTTTAAAACCTCATTCAGACAAGTACCAAACTTTGGTATTTCTTTCAGTGGGAGCCCTTCCTTCCTACTTATCAGCCTTGTACAGGACTGTCTGAATCACCACTTTCATGACCCACTGACCTCTTCTATGTAGTTGTCTTAGGCTGCAGTAGTTGCTGACTTTTTCTACCTTATTGACTTCTTCCAACCTGAGGACAAGAATGCAGTGTCTAGGAATACCACATGCCATTTTTAACAGCTCAGCAGCTGAGCCCATTTAACTTTACGCTGGGACAAAGACTATCTCCAGAAATGAAGTTTCAAAGTATCTGTATCATCAAAGAACATGGATAGACTTTGGGAATTTAATCTGGTCATCATAACTTATGGAATGTAAGCGATCTGTGTCTTACCCAAGATGCAAAATGCCACATCCTCCTCTGAGCAGCCACGGTGAGCCATGGCCAGGCTGGGAGCCTGGGCCTTGCTGTCCTGGACCTCATGATTGTCCACATCTGACAGAGGAAGGGCTCATATCCCATTCAATAGCACCCTAAAGCTGCCATGCAGAGGTCTGAAGTCTGTTTCCATCACTAGGCAGAGGGGTGGTTAATGCTCTTGCTTTGCTGGAGAAGGACTCATGATCGCAGGGCCTACCTCAGACATCCCCAGCACGTTTTTAACATCTCCTGTTAATTGCCAGGTGGCCATACTGTGCACCACACAACGCTCCAAACAGATGCTGTAAGACCCAGCAAAGCTTAAAAAATTTCTGGTCAAGCAGCTTCCATTGTAATTAAAGCAGCCCCATTTTCACTGCCCAATTTAAACACAGACCAGTTTCTTCTATCAGCTGGCATGATGTGAGTTTGAAGCTGGGCTTTTCTTTATTTTTTTTCAATAATTGAAACCATAAAAGCAAATGTTTTCATTAAAATTTGTTAGGTGAATTACTAGTTATTGCACTTTAATTTTACAGATATTACACATGAATGGAGATAAGAAAATAAACAGAACCAGAGTGAAATGTCTTGGGCATAGCTCAGGAGACACAGAGATAGACATCCCTAGGGAAGGAGAGTTGCAAAAAGGCATCAAAATGGAGTTCACTGAACTGGCGTTTAAAGCTTTTGGGAAGTCTCTTTTTTTAGCAAGCCTTTAAAGTCAATTATCCTCAGAGAATGTGCTTCATGTTTGTCTTGAGGATAAAGATAGTGAGATTTCATAATTTATCTGGCTCATAGCTCTGAGCCTGCAGGTCCCTGGCCCTGTGCTAGACGAGAGGCAGCAGATCCCCCTCCGTGGACAGGAGAGTGGGAAAAGTGCCTTCCCCTCGTGCTGGCTGCGAGCAAGAGAAAGGGCAGCGAGGCATTCCTCCTTGAAAGTGAGAGACACTCTATTCCCCAGCTGTCACACACAATTCATTACCCAAAAAAACAAAACAAAGCCACTTGAAAGTACAGCAGAGAAAATCCTGGAAAATAGGTTAGACAGTACTTAAACACAACTTTTCCCCACAGAGAGGGCTTGAGTTAGATCCAAAGCTCCAGAAACGGAGGGAAAATAAACAGAGCTTTTGGAATTAACCTGGCAAAATGGAGTTGGCTCCCACCTGTCACAGGACTGCCCAATGGAGATGGTCCTCATGCAGACAGCAGCTCCTTCTCCAAAAAGGCTTTCATTCTCCTTTGAAGATCATCCTTGGATGAATATCTCTATCCAGCACAGGAGGCTTGCAGTGCTTTTGAGTTAGAAAAGAGGAATTTTAGCACTAGTACAGCAATATCAGTTTGTAGACAACTAAAATCTGCTTGCAGAAGGAGAGAGGAAGCCCCCACCTACTCACAGTTCAGCTGCTGTGCTCTTCAAGAAGGGCAAATGTTTGGGAAATGGGAAAGAACAGGAACGATCTTGGTCCTGCCAACACTAGTCTGGTTTCTGACATGCTTAAACTTTCACACATCTTTCTTTATGGTAATGGGACTTAAAATCAACTCCTCTGTATTACTTTTGGTGTGTTTCTTATACAGTGCTGACCAGGAGCTAAATATCTGCATCAAATGAAGGTTTTCAGAACCATTAGGTTCAAGAACTCCAGCAGCTGGTTGTAGTGGTCCTTGGTGGATAATCCCTGGAGATGTCCTGTCAGTCCATCTCATAGTTGTTCATCTCATAGTGGTTAAATAATTCCCTTCAGGATCTTCAAGTTAATTCTGTCAGCATGAGCTCTTTGTCAACACAGTAATTCTGGATCTATTTGTTCTTTGCTGTAGCTACACATGGCCAGGTAAAGTGTGCATGAGTTGCCACCATCTTTGCCCATTTTGCACAGGTGCAGGAGACTGTATGAAACACAAGGCAAATTCACCTGGTTGTGTGGGAGGCAGCCAAAATGACTCCATTTATGAGCCTATGAGTGTGTAAAGGGCAAGAGTCCCCACTCAGACCTGTGCCAATGCCAGGAAAGCACTGAGGGAGAATTACTGCTAACAGGAAAAGGCTTGTGGAGAGCCGTGTGAGCTTCTCTGCTGTACTTATACTCAACACAGCGCCATTTCTTCTAAGTATCACACTGTGAAAAAATATTATTTTTTTATTTACTGCTATGCCTGAGATGGAAATCTCTTCTTTACACAAAACAGAACCTCAATCTCATTTTGGGCTTTTGTGGAATCTTATTTTGGGCCTGATGCTCAAAGCCAGCAGTAACAGCCTTATACTTGAAAGGCTTTACACCAAAAGGCACAAGAAAAAAAAAAAAAAAAAAAGAAAAGTTGTTTTTTTTTAGAACAATTTATTGATAGTGAGGTATGGGAGCATAAACATAGCTTTTGAAGCCCATGGACCATTTTGACCACTGAAATGCAACCTGGGAGTCTGGATCACTTGTTTAATTTCTGTGCCAGTTTAATCCTGTTTTGCCCTAAAACACCTGGTGTGATTTCAGGGTGGCACTGGTGACCCTTGGGTGCCAGCCTGGCATGGTATTGAAGATTTTTCAGAAGAGAAGTGACACTGAAATGATGTATATTTTTTACAATTTATTGTAGTGGTCTGTGATCCTGTAAACATGATGCACATCTGTTGAACTTTATTCTGAGGTGTAGGGCCATCAATTTCAGTCTGGGACAATATACAGGCATCGGCCAGAATGATTTTATGGCTTGGATCCCTGTGGGTTAAATTCTGACCAGGCAGATGGGACAGATTCCAACAAAAGATCTCAACAGAAGCAACCCTGGCTATGTTGATACAGTTGCTATTAAGTGAAAATTGCCACCTAGAAAACATCACTGAGGACATTCACCCTTGTCTTCCTGTGCCAGTTTTTCTGCATACTAATGTAGTTTTCTTGTGAAAAGCATAATAGTTATGATTTAAAATTTATTACTTTTCTGTTTACTTCTGATTAAGATTTTTACTTGTATTTTTTTTTCCTTATTTTTTAAATGACCTTTAGAAATTTTCAATTATCATTAAAAAACCGTTTTTAATAAGAGGCAGGAACAAGAAAGCTTGGTTTTTTGGTTCTCATGAAAGGTTTTGTAAGGGGAAGATCACCATCGTTGTCATAGTCATTAATGATCTGATTTTGGAACAGCGGAGACGTAAGCAAATACTTATTTTTGAAAGGCCTTTGCTTCGGTTGATGACAAAATGCTCATCTCCTAAATTTAGTAATGCTGTGTCTCCATGTGTATATTTATATTATTAGTCACCTTTAAGCCCACATTTTCTGTGATCAGCACAGGCCAGGGAGTCACCGCATCCTCGTGTCAGAGAGGGTACCCGCATGTCCGTGCCCCTGCCAAGCGGGCTGAGTGTCCGAGTTGTGAATTCCAGTGGGAGCAGACCAGGATTGGAGTGGCTGGGAAAAGAGGGGCAACAGGGGGGCAGCGTGAGCAGGCTTTGTTACCATAACCCCAGAGGGAAGAGAAACAATAACCATGGAATATCCAGAGTTGGAAGGGACCCACACGGGTCATCGAGTCCAGCTCCTAATAATGCCTTTAATAATGGTCACCTTGTATCATCGTTCCTGAATTTAGGTATTTACCTGTCCGCTATCCCCAGGCTATGCGCTTCCTCTGTTTTTTTTAATTAAAAGCCACAATCGCAAGGAATAGAAATATGGCTTGTGCCTGTAGTTCAGAGAAAGCAGTTGTGGGCAATTTAAATTTTGGGGAAATATTTTCACAGAAAGGTTGTGGGCAAAGGCCGGCGGGACTAATGGCAGCCCGGCTTATGTCTCGGGGACACACAGGAAGGCTGAGGGCGAGCGACGGCCCGGCCCAGCGCCGCCCGTGCCGCGGTCTGCCTTCCCCCGGGCCATGTGAGCGCGGCAGCACTTGTTATTTTGTTATTTTGTTATTCTGCTCGGAGCCGCGGCGGAGGGCGGGCCGGGCGCAGCGGCCGCGGTGCCGCAGCTGATGTAATGCTGCTGCCGCCGCAGCGCCTTCACGTGTCTGCGGCGCGCCCGGCCGGCGGGGCAGCGGCGTGTGCGGCACGGTGTGCGCTCGGGGACACGGACACGCGCGGGCACACACACACACGCACACACAGACACACACACGTGTTGTTTGCGCCGCCGGGCCCTCCGGCCGCACTCCGCCCCCTCCCCACCGCGGCGGGGGTCCCGGGGCTGACGGACAGGCCGCTCCCCCGCGCTCCGGCTGCGCTCGCCGCCCCCGGCCCCAGCCGCGGCCCCGGCCCCAGCCCCCTCCCCGGCGGCGGCGGCGGCGGCAGCGGCGGCGCGGGGCGGCCCGAGTGTCGGGCACGCCGAGCCTGCGCACTCGGCGGCCGGGCGGGCACGGCGGCCGCGGGGCGAGGAGCGGCGCGGGGCGGGCCGCGCCGGGCCAGGTGCTGCTGCGGGGCGGGGGAGCGCGGAGCGACCCTGCGCGGGGGCGGCGGGGGCCGGGCGCCATGCGCCGAGCCGCGGGCCGGGCTCGCCATCCTGCGGCGTAGCGGCGGGACGGGTTCCGCCCGTGATGTCCCCCGGGCAGCGGGGCAAGGCGACTCACTCGAGCGCTGCGGCAGAGGCCTAGTGCGGCCATCGCCGCTCGCGTCCCATGGCCGAGGAGCAGCAGCCGGAGGGGGGGCAGCCGCCGCGGCGGCTCGCCGGCACCCCCGCGCCCGGCGGGGCCCTGCCGGCCCTGGTGCCGGGGCTGCAGGGCGGCGAGGCCAGCGCGCTGCAGCACAAGATCCGCAGCTCCATCTGGTAAGGGCCGGGCCCCGGGCCGGGGGAGCGGGGGAAGGGCCGGGGGCTGCGCGGGGGGGGGCGCGGCCCCTTTGTGCACGGCGCGGAGCACACGCGGGGCCGCGGGCGGGGGTCGCGGCCGGGCCGGGGCCGCGGGCGGTGCCGCCCGGGCAGCGCCAGCCGCAGCCCCGGGTGCGGGTGCGGGCGCGGGCGGCGGCGCTGCCCCGCTGCGGTGGGCGGCGGGCTCGGGTCACCTGCCGCAGGCGCTGCGAACCGGCGCATCTTGCGCGGCCCCTGCGCTCCCGGCCGCGCCTGGAGCGCGCACACGAGCCCCCAGCGCGGCGGGGGATGCGGAGCCGGGCAGGGAGGGTGCGATTGTGCAGCCTCCTGTAAACCTCTGCTCGCCTGAGGTCCAGCCAGGCAGCTCAAATGCAGTTTTGGCTGGAGCTCACGATGATTTTCAAGTTTCTGCATAGGAATCCAGGTTATTTTTTGTCGATTTTTTTCCCCTAAAAATTCAATTTCTTAGTAAACCAGCATTTTATTTAAGATTTTTTTTAATGTGTATTGGGGAACGAGGTGAATCGAGTTTAGCTTGCTGCAAATAAAGCGCTTTGTTGTTCTTTGGTTTGTTTGTTTTTTTTAAATTTGCAAGAGTCTGTCACTTGCAGCATTTGTATTTTATATGTGTTTCTAAAAGCTGCTTTTGGCTGAGGGCACTGATAAAGAGTAGTGAAAGTTGGGAGTTGTAAGTACAGGTTACTCATGTAATGTTTTCCTTTATATACACACACACCATGTGTATTTTATACATATACTCATCCCCATAAAAGCATACTGATCTAGCTTGCATATTACGTCATATTACAGTTAAATTATGTGGTTTGAATGGATGTTGCTGGAAAATAAAGAGTCTCTAAATACAATTTTACCTTCAGATTTTTTTATTGTATGGCATACTGAAATCACATTTATTATTGGGATAGTGGTTGTTTTTATTTGTTTAAACAGTAAATAATAGTTCACTCTCCTTCATCCACTCTTGCTACCTTTTGTTTTGGTCTTCTCTGCAATGTGACCTAGAGAAAGAATATGAGCTGCTGAATTTTCTGCCTTTTTGGATCAAAAAATCTTCACACCCTCCTAAATTATTATGGTATTTAGTGATGGTCTTTTCACGTTTCCTTCTCTTTGCATGAACATGCTGTTTGGAAATGAGCCTCGGAGAGCATGTTTACATTGCGTTCAGATTAGGTATCATGTCCAAGTTGAAGACAAAATGGCTACTAAGTAAAACCTCTGCTTTTATTGTGGGTTTTCTTTACTTGGAAAAAGAGCACATATGTTAGCTTCTGAGATGAAAACTGCTTGTTTGATTCAGGTGAACTTGGTGAATAGCCCAAGCCCATGTTTGGCACAAAGGAATGAAGCGTTTTGCTCGGGGTGAGTGGCTCACCTGGAGTGAGTGCCTGTGACCAGCAGAGGTTTTGCCAGCACCTTGCAGCCCTGTCTCTGGTACTTGCACAGGCATTCCTCACCTTCTCAGGGTGTTCCTCCTGGCTACCTGCTTCTTGCACCGGGCTTCAACTTCCCTGCTGCTCTCAGGCAGCATCCCTTCCCTGCAGGTTGTGCTGTTGAAATGCAGTATTTGAAGATAAGGTTATTTTTTGTAAGAAAATATTTTATTTTGAGGTCTTCAAATCTTACATTTTTCTATTGTGATCAAGCAGTCTTCATTTGAGGTTGGAGTTTAATGTTAATTTGCATCTTCTGGAGATGCAGTGGTTATTTTGGCACAGCAAGAATGAGGAGCACTGCTGGGGACATTGTTCCCACTGCTCCCCAGTGAACAGTGGAAAGCTGACACTCTGGGGTTTGCTCTCTGTCCAGTGGGTGCTGGAGATGGACAAACAGCAGGAGAGGTTGTGGAAGGTCCGTTGTGAAAATAGCAGTGCACTGCTGTTAGCAGAATGAGGTGTAATGTGCAGAGCAGAGCTTCTTCCTCTTTTCTCCTTCCCTCCTCTTCCTCCCCTCTTCCCCTGCTGTGCCAGTTGCATGTGCTGGCAGGTTGGTGCATTCACTTTCCCCTTTGCTTCCCAGCAGGTTTAGCACATCCAGCTCAGCGCTCCTCTGTTGTTTTCCCCCTGCCTCCTTTTTTCCTGCACATGTTTGTGCATAGTGGATGAAGGCTTTTTGTTGGTTGTGTTTGTTACAAGTTTTTTTTTGTTTGGTTGGTTTTTTAAAAGGTTTCAGTCTTCAGATTGTATTGTCAATAAAAATAGTAGTATAGCAAAATATAGCAGCTATGTAAATGCTGGACTTGAGGATCACAAACAAGTCTGTGCTTGTCCCTTCACTTTACTGACATATAAATATAGAGAGTGATGCAGGCCACGAGTGGGACAATGAGCTATTCATTATCTCAACTTGTACTTATTTTATTCTGTTTATTAAATTAAAATGTAGTTTGAAAAAAACATATTAAGTAATTGTGTACGTGTGGAGTTCCTTATACTGAAACAATAGTTTAAGCCCTGCTGCTTACATTTGCAGGCATGGTCAGTATAGGTACTGAAGACTGAAAAATATGCTTTGTAGGTGTCCAGTCTGTTGGGTTTGGGTGTTTTTTGTTGGGGTGTTTTTTGGCATGTAAGGTGACCACTAGTTTGAGCTGAGGAGGGGAAGATAAAAGAGTGACTTAGCTGTGTTTATAAACAAATCAGGAAGTATTTATTTGCAATACAAGATCACATACAGATATTTAAGTGCTATTTGGTTACAGTAATTGAAGCTCATCACTGTCTGTCTGTATTTGTGTCCTGACTGCCCCACTTGAGCACATGCATTGAACAGAGTGGAGGCTGGTTTTGTTCCGTGCTGCGTGTGAGTTGCTCAGGCGGTTGGATGTGTTCTTACGGTGTGGGTGAAGCGGGCAGAAATAATGCTGGATGTCTTTTCCCATTGACGGATTAGAAGTCTAGACAGAGAGAACACGTCTTTGGGAGCCCAGCCTGGCTGATTAGTGTCAGCATGGGCGGGTTTGTAAATTGCCCTGGTCTTCGCTGGACACTGGGCCTTAATCTGCCTGTTTTTATTTCTCTTCAGATTCGTTAAAGCTTTCATATTTATTAATAGCTTTTTGTCCAGACGTTGGAGCCTGAGGCGGGAAAACCTCCCTAGTCAGCTGTCTGAGCATATAGACTAATGGGGTTTCACTTATTTCTTCGGGTGAGGGTACTGTATTACCAAATGTGTGCTATTTGTATATGATGTTTCTGTACCCAAACATATGGTGGTGAAGACAGAGTCTACTCAGTATCACATTGACTTGCCAAGGAATATCTTACAGCTGAAGACAGCCAGCAAAGTACGGATGTAAAAACAGCGTGGCATGAGGATTGAGATGCGGAGATGGCCAAGGGAGGATGGTGTCAGCTGAGGGTCTGCCATCACTGGCATAAAAGAAAAAGACCAACAGTTTTAGGCAATTTAATCCCTCTGCTCACTGTATTAATCCAAAATCCAGTAGCTGTGAACACTGAAGGAACGGACGGGTTTGCTTTCTTGTTCACTGTTGCGAATAACATGGTGATGGTTCTGCAATGAGCGCTTGTTTACCGTTGTAAACAGTAATCTGGTGCTTGCATCTGTGCATGGGTTGGCCCTAGCTTCTTTCACCTTGCCTGCATCTCAGCTCTTTTAGTCCTAAAGGCATCTGTTAGGATTTGAATATAGCAATTCTGCTTGAGAGATTAATTTCTCTCCTTCTCTGCCCCAGTGTCTTGTGTGTAAACCAAGCTGAGGACCAGGCGGTGTGGAGTGACAAACACAAAGCACTGCATTTGCAGCCATTTCAGTTGGACGTGGGTGTGGGTTTCAGACCCATAATTTTTGTCCTCAAATTGCTCTTCTAGCTAGAAGTTGTATTGGAAAACCACGTGAGTGAATCTGGGCAGTGCCTAAATTATGTGTCCTAATGCCCAGTTTGTCTCATGTTGAAGAGAGTAGGAGGAGAATTGTGCCCTTGTTAATTTTGGGCTCTTGGTATTGTGCTAGAGAGCCATATTAGCTGATTGTAACACCAGTGTGTTCTAATCTTTGGAAAACTCCATTCTTTTTTATGCTTAAAACATTTCTGCTCCCTCCTGCAGTTGCATCCATCACTCCTCATTAGGCATTGTCAGCAAGCGTGGATCGTCACTTAGCTGTTGGCAGAGCCAATGTTCTGCAACTTGGGAAATGCCATTGAGGTTTTTCATAATGGGAATTGCTACTTATTTATGTAGTTAGGTCAGCAGAAAAACTGATTGACAGTCTTGATATTTTAATAAAATGCCTGGCAATGAAGAGGGAACCTTGAGAGGTATGTGTTTCAGGCTTTTAGCAAATGCAGATGATATAACTTTTTGGTAGTATTCTTCTGCAGTTGAAATTTCTGTGTGTATTTTTTTAAAACGAGTATTTCTTGAGTCAGGTTGGATTAATGTGTAAACCAATCCATCTGCATTTTCTCTTTTCCTTGTAGCTTGGGAGAGGGAGATAGGAAATAAGAGAGAAAAACCCTAACATAACCTTCAGTATTTTGTCAAGTAGCCTGTCAAAATTGAGAGAACTCAAAATTTCCTCTGATTACAGAGTACTTGTGGTTCTTCTGTACCCCCCGGCCAAAATGTAGTGGCCATCATTCCCTCCTTCATCCTGGTTAATTCATTGTTGGAGGTGGGAAACACAGGTTATAATTCTTCAGTTATAGTTTACTGATTTCAGTGAGGAAAATCAAATAATTATCATTGACAGGTGTACAGACTGCACTCATTTCACTTAATCTATGCAACATCAGAAGTGTGTTTATCTTCTTTGAAAAAGTACCTCGAGCCCCTCAGCTGAGAGATGTTCTGTCAAACTGTGAAGATTTCTTGTCACTGACTCAGTTTTCCCTGGCTTCTTGGTTCCACTGTTTTCCACTTGTTTCCACTGTGATGGTAAAGTTTGCCTGTCCTGGATATGTTTCCTGATATAGTGTATAAGCAGTCAAACAAATAGCAAAGAATTGAGCTGTAGACCATATTTTAGAGTAGTTCATAGTGATTTCAGGGAAGGTCACCCCTCCTTGGGCAAAGCATTTAGCAGTTTGTCATTCTCCTTCACATTCTGCTTCCCCAAATGGATAGGAGGAGAAAGTAGAATTTGTTTCATCTCACTCCACCTGGCTCTGTAGAAGTTCCCATGTAGTTATTGTGGAGGAAAAAAATACATTTCTGAGGTGAGGGCCAGCTCCTAGGAAAGATGTTTTCATAAAATAATCCATCTGATCACTACATGTGATCAGAATTCTCTTACTGAAAACAAATTTCAAACCAGGGTGTAACTGTGGTGCAGAACTCATGAATTAGGCAAAATAAATCCTACACTGTTTGTCCTTTCCTCAGCTTGACCTCTCCTGGAGATGGCCTCTGTGGGTTGTTCAGAGACCTTCCACTCCTCTGCACAAGGGCCAGGTACACCCTTTATCTACACATTCCTGTATGCAGAAACTCCTTTTGTGGGGAAGCCCCCCAGAAGAATTCCTTCTCACCCAAGCAGGGTTTGGCAGCTTTCACCTCCCTGCTGCAGTGCATCCTGTGCTCTTGGGAAAGGCTCAGCAGTCAGTGCCAGGGCACAGGCGTGGCAGGAGAAGCAACTTTCCAAAACGGGGCACAGCCACCACAGTGCTGCAGTTTCTAGGTCAGCAGGTGTGGAAGCCAATTTGGTCTCCAGGCGTTTTTACAAGGTTAGAAAATAAACCTGGGTAAAATGAATGGTGACCTTTATGTAACCTTTGGAGAATGGAGCTGAGGTTTTATTGAATATCCTGGCTCTGAGTTGGAGGGAATAGCTTTGCAGAAAAAAGGTCTTTATAAACCTGCTTTTAGGAAGAGTGGATTTTTCACTCTTGTTTGTAGATTTTGTCTTTCTTTCTTGAAACAATAGAACCTAAAAACTCTGTGGGGGGGGGGAAAGCTCTATTCAAGTGATAAAAGATTTGGATAAGTTTTACTGTTGTTCATTTGGAGTGCATTGGAGTGCATGCAGTTGTTGACTTCACAGCACCAAACACGCAATTCCTTGTTTCATAAACATTTTACTTTCCACTGCAGGAGTTTCTTCACTGAAGCAAGTCAGATGGTGTGATGTGGTTCAGAGCAGCAGTTCTAATGAGTCCTTAATAAGCACAGAATTGCAGGATTGTCGTCCCAGGCCTCTATAGCTGGGTTGCTTGCCATTTAGGAGAGTTCTTCATTATTTACATATGTTTGTATGCCAGTGGCAAATAGGAATCCAAAAGAGCACTTGGAAACCTTCTCTGAAAGTTTCTGGATACTGTGTAAATTAATCAGGAAAAATCATATAATTGGGTGAGATGACAGTACTGCTCAGGTTGGGGTGATCAGACTTGTACTGAAGCATTGATTAATCTTTTAATTAATTGAAGCTGAGGGTGGTTTTGTTAGTCTTTTTTTTTTGTGTGTGTGTGTGTAATTTTGAGAGCAAGGGTTGAGCTTAATGTTTTTATACAGATCCCATAACTTAAGTATGTTGCCTTCTCTTGTTACTCTACTCAGCTGCTTGCCAAACAGAAGTATTTGGAGAAGGGCCAGAGCTGCAAAATTCAGATCAGGATCCAAATTTGGATTTTTGGTACAAGCCTTTCTAATATCTAATATTACAAAACCTCATATATAAATAAGGAGCCCTGTATTTTTAAACTATGGCGACAAGGACGAGGTACCTTCCTCTCTTCCCTCTGGAGCAGTCCAGGTAGAATGCTGCACCGTGTGTTACAAAGCTATCAGTAGTGATTCAAAAGGTAAATTGAATAGATGAAAAAGCAATGAGTGCACTACCTCCCAGAAAGACCCTGAGCAAAAGGCCAGCACAAATTGGTGCTTTCAAGCCAGTGAGAAGATCTCCTAAATCTAAAAATTCTGGAAGTGGTGGGATGTTTTGTGGTGTTCTGTTAGATCTTTGGGAATTTCAAGGGTTTGTTTTGTTTTGTTCTAAATGGATTTAGCCAGTATCTCAATTTTAATGCTTTCTTGATTTAATGGAAAAAGGATTATCTCTCATCAAGTAGGATGCTTGTTATCGGCTGCTGTGCCATCAACAGGCTTTCAGTAAGCTGCCCAGTGTTTTGTGTTGTTGAATGTTTAATCATTAAGACAGTGGAAAAAAAAAGCATTCAGAACTTCCCAAATATTTTCCTTGTTGCTTCTCTTGAATCGCTTGTGGTTGCTGTGGCGATGTGTCGGAGGGTGGGGAGGCTGGGTTGCTGCAGGGCTGGGGGTGGCTCTGGCTGCTGGGACCTGCCCCCCATGAGCTGCTGTCCCTCCCCACTGTACCCACAGACCCTGCAAGGGCAGCCCTGGCTGTCCCAGGACAGCACACGTGTCCCTGCCTGGCTGTACCTGTGTTCTCCACAGCAATGAGTCCCACTCAGCTTTTCCCTGCTGCTGGCTGGGAGTGCTGCCCCTTGCCCATTGTCAGGTACTTCGTGTTTGGGAAGAAAATCTTGTTCCTGGGGAGAACTTGTTCATTAAATGAGGCATATTTGTATCCCCCCCGAGAGGCAGTTTGTGGTTAAATGTCAAGGTCTGTGATCAATGGCTGTCCTTTCTGATGGATGGCCTCACAGGCATGCAGCCCATCTGTATTTCTTAGTCAGAAATTCCTAAGTGCCATTATAAGGTTGTTGGGACACCTGTGGGTGAAAAAGTTAGATTGCCCTGGAAAGCAGGAATTACAGTTCATGACTTTGCATATAAAGCAGTGAATTATACTGTTTTTAAAGTGGTCAGCAATACAAACTGTTGGAACTTTTTCTCAGTACGAATGAGGTTGCCTTGTAAGTATCTACCACAAATATCCTTTGGACAAACAAAAATTAGTGTGTAAGAAAAGTGTGCTGGGTGATAGGATGGGCAGTTTGTTCTCCTATTTTTGCCTTACCACCTTCTTGCCTTTGTTTAGAAATCACTTGAAAATATCTGGAGTGGTCTTTGTGACTTCAGTGGAAATATTCCTGTGTGCCTTCTCCCTTCCTCTTCAGAACCACTGCTACATTAAAATACAGACTGGAAAGGCTTTACTCAGTACCACTAGTGGCAACTCTTTGAAGGCCTCTAAATTGAAAAGCTTTAACATTTATTTAATATTTTTGTGGATGGAATTTTAGTCTTGTTTTTTAATCTGCTCTGAAAAAATGTGACATCTCCTTCTTCCAGAACCACATGTTAGTTTTATTGCTAGCTCAGTGGAGGAAAGTACTCCAGAGGCTTGGGGGGGCTTTTTAAACCGGGGGGAGAATTCTGCAAGGGGATTCTGGATCCTGAGTGAATGCAGAGTCTGGAGGCAATGTGAAATTGAGACTTGAGCCTTCTGCTTGAGGGCTGGGCATCCTCAGGCAGGAGCAGTTTGTTGTGTGTGCTGAGGGTGTGCAGGCAGCAGTTTGTTGGGAGGAGGATGCCCTGCCAGGAGAGCTGTGCTCGTGGTGCTTGGCATCCTCCACTCAGAGCTCCATCTCCCACACCGAGCTGCCTGCGATGCTCTGTGCGGGGTCACGGCTGCTCTGTGCTCCATGTGCTGCTGCTGTGCAGGTGGTGCCTGTGGCTCAGGCATCTGTGAGGCTGGCCAGCCCTTGGTGAAAGCTGCAGCTCCTTCTGCTCTGATGGGACTGTCTGAAAAAAAGGCTAAAAATAATTTTGAGCTGTTTTTGCAGGAGTCAGACTATACCACAGAAACTTTTTATCCAAGCTATGACAAAATGTGACAAAATTCCTTTCATTAAGGTTGGTCAATTTTCTTTATGCCTTGATTTTCTTTCTCTGTTAAGCCTTTTGACATGAAAAATCGAGGGCCTACAGTTGCTAATAGAGGCCATATTAACTAAATGAATTAGTTATATTTAAAAGACAGTCAAGTTACTCACTGGCAGTAAATGGAAACTGCACACCTGGAACCACATTTTGCTGAAGAGCTAAGCCAGCTTTTGGCTCCAGGAGCCTGCTCTGCAACATTACCTTCATTATGCTTGATTCCAGTGGTGCAGGTCAATCACTGACTCCTAAAAAGTTGCGAAATGAAATGGCAGCTGAGGGAAAAGTATCTGCCTCTTCCATTCAAAAAGTGAGTGAAATGGGAATGATAGAGTTTTAAAATGCAAGAAATATCCCTGGAAAAGGCTATTTTGAACATAATCCATTAGTTGTTGGGAGATAGCTTCCTGAATCAAATAAAATACTTGGAAATGCTGGTGGTTTGTGTGTGTTTAATTACACTGGACAAAGGTTTGTCTAAACTCAGTTCATAGTGAATCTTTAGTTAAAAATTAATCTTGAGCATCATTTTATCATGCAAAAAAATGCTAAAATGCTGACCCTTAAGATTTGGTAACCTGTATAATTAACCTGTGATCCATGAAGATATCCAGACACCTCTCTTATTGATTACTTCTGAGTGAAGCCAGGTGTCTGATTACCCTGTAGATCCTGTAGATACTCTGAATAGTCAGTTTTTTGTTAATAGCAGCTAAAAAAATGGTAATAGTCTTGACCTCTAAGGCTAAGAATAAACATGAAACAAAATATTTTTCAGTACCAGTGAGTATAGGCAGTCCCCACTTAGCTTCTGTGGAACATATCTGCATGGACTGCATCTTTCTCACTAGCAGCTTTCTTCTCTTGGAGGGGGTACAAGTGTGGGTTCATATATCACTATAGTTTGTACTATCAAGTTGGTGAAACTTTTAACTTGATTGGAAAACACAGTTTAGCTCATGTATACCATGGTTCTATGTGTGGAAGCCTCTCTGTGAACATTTAGTCACCCATGTGTGCACTGGGATGCTGCTGGTGAATAGCTCCAGCTGTTTAGGGTGAAAATACTTGCAATGGTAAGTGTTTACAGTGCAGAACTAATGATTGTTATTTGTCACTTCACAGTGATTCTTGTCACTTTAGTAAAGTTCTTAGTTACTGCTGACATGACTTTAAATAGCAGTAGCTTTGTAGTAAGTGAGGCCCAGTGTAGGAGATAGCTTGAGTGTGTTGTATTCTTCTGGAATTTGTCAAATTCAGAGAGGTGAGTTGCAGTTTTGGCTTGATCAGTTCAGCTCCTGAGCAAGGGAGTGGCAAGGCAGCATATAGTTCACTGTGAAAATTGAAATCAAACTGTGTTAATAATCAGGAAAGGACATTTTCATTCTCGTAATGTGGACATCTGTTCTCCCACTGCAATGTTTACGCATGATGTGATTCCCAGGAGTGAAAATCCAGATCAATTCTGTAGTGCTCTGGAGCAGTCTCCTTCTGGAAGGACCCCTCAGACAAGTAATTGTGGGTAACATTATTGTGACACACAGAAGCATAATTCAGTGGCTTGTTAGATGCTGAAAACGCCCTGTAGCCTTCAGGTGAATGACAGCAGCACTGTTATCCTGGTGGGTATTGCTTTAGAACTGTCTACATGCACCTGAAATAGAATTCTCTGAAAGTCAGAAATTTAGTGCAGCTTTTCTGAAATCTGATCTAGATTTAATCAAGGACAGCCTTTTCTGGTTTTTACTCTTTTACTAAGTAAGTTGTGGTGTAACTGTGCAGCTCCCAGGGATGTTTGGAATGTACATGCTATGAATAATGAATCCATGCAGGTGTTCTGTAAATTGTCTGAGTAGGGTGCTAAACTCAGTGGCCTGTGTGGCTGTGGTGGCTTCAGTACTTTTTACTAGGACAGGTCATATGGGACAGGTCATATGCCCTATGCTGCATTTTCAGAAGAAAACCATGACAATATGAAAACGTCTGAAATAGGTATCAGAATGAGTATGGATGATGCTGTGCCTGCAAAGCAGATGTGTTACTTGAGAAGAAAATGGCTAAGTTGTTAGGTTTTTGGGTCCTGTCCCCCTGGTTGCCTGTAGAAGTAGGATGGCAAGGCAACAAACTGGCTGTGCAGGGCTGTGTAAGGTACCTGTTGGACAGAGTTAATTTGCCACCTAGGAGTGACTGCAGTTGTGTTTAAACTCAGCTTTGTAGGTGCACACTGAAATAGATGCATGCACGTATGAACTCACACGGCTTTAGCTTAATGAAATTTTGTGCAGCTTTAATTTTAAGCAAGTGCAGCTTACAGGTTTAGACAGGCTTTTGTGTCTGCAAGTAAACTAAAGTTTTCCTGGTAGGCTGGGGAAGCTCAAATGTATCAAAATAAATCCTTAAGAATTGGAGCAAGCATGTGTTTGTAACTCTTCTGAAGATCCTAGTTTAGGATTTCAAACCATTTTAAAAGGTGCTACGTAGATTATTTTTTCTACCCCCAGAAGCAGAAGCAGGTGATGAGTTACACTGCTTTAGCATTCAGTGAACTGACCTTTGAGATAGACAGGAGTCTTCTGGCTACTTGCAGCTTTATTTGCAGAGACCAGGCAGCTTCTGTGCCTAGAGTGGGTTGAAGCTGATAAGCAGAGGTGAGTGAGAAGTGCCTCTGTGCAGATGCAAGGCTGAAGGATGGATGCCTGCAGGAACCTGTGGGAGCTGAACAAGAGGGAGTCCTCTGTGGGAGGTTGTATGGTCACCATTAGGCAGCAGTGCCATGTTCATCCTGCATGTTCAGCCTTAAATTTGCACCTGATAGCGAGGCCAAGGACAGGAGAGAGTTCTGGAATGTGCCAGTGAGCAACATGGCAGAAGTTGGAGAGGAGTTTCCTTTCCTGTGGCAGTGAAGCCATGCCCATCCATCAGGAAAGAAGTGAGTGACCCTTTTAGTAGGCAGTTGCTTGGATAGTGCATGTAGATACTCAGGGCATTACTCAGCACAGGGAAACCTAAGAGGCTGCAAGAATTGCATTCCCTGCGAGTCAGCAATTGGGTACAGGTTCCTCAAGTGGAAAAAAGGGTGCAGAGGAGCTATGTGGTGGGCAGCCATGAGAGAAAAGGGAGCAAGGAGGAGGAATGCAGAAATCAGGGCAGAAGCAGGGGTAATAGCATGTTGCAAGCAGCACTGGGAGCAGAGGGCTGGGTAAAAGCTGGGTTTGTTTGCAGAAGGACAGGCTGATGCCTATGGGGGAGTGTTCAGGGTGGAGGAGAGAGAAGGATATCTGTGGCATGGAGGAGGGACAGAGTGTGCCAGGGGAACCCTGCAGGTTGAGTTGGGCCTCCTCAGTGTCTGTGCAAGGCCCAGGGCAGCCCCTGGATTGCTCCTCTGCTCCCCAGTGTGTGCCAGGCCAGGGAGGGGGAGATGGGCTCGCTTTCCAGGCTCACATGGGGATGGACACCCATCTCAGCAGCTGCTCACCCTGCAGCTTTTGGGGAGGGGATGGCTCTGTGCACTGTCTGGGTGCTGGCTTGTTGTGACTTGAGTGGCATGTGGGGCTCTGCAGGGCAGGGGGGTCTCGTCTGCTCCCTCGAGATAAAGCCACAGAAGAAGAAGAGCTTGGAGGGACTGGGGTGTGGCACTGCAAACCTGTGACAGCCCCTGGGTATCAAATGAATAGGGAAATAAAGAGGTACAGCCAGTAGCAGCAAATCTCTCTGTTAATAGAATTTAACCAGGATAGCTGTGGGTCTTGAATATGTTGAAGGAAATAATGTGAAATGAAGAAACACAGTTTATATCAGCAGGTTTAAATCTGCCATGCAGGCACCTGGATTGGGAAGCACGTGTGGTAGGAAAGCCTTGCTGCAGAGCTGCTGACACTGGGAGCTGTTCTGTTCAATTCAGCTGAGCTCTGGGCTGTGTACAGTAAAAACAGCCCTATGCAGATTTGTACATTTTTGGGTGTGTGTTACATGTAAGCAGAGTGTAGAACTCTTCCTATTTTCTCACTTGAATATTGTTTTGCTGTGCCACCAGCTGTCTGTAGGCCCCATTTCCCAAGGGAAAGGCAGCAGAGGACCAGGTCTGACCTGTGGCAGGCTGTGATGCACAGCAAGGTGCTGCCTTCCTCCTCCTCCTCAGCTTGTTGGCTCTGCAGGCATGGAAGAGAAACAATTTTGTGCACATGTTTTATAGATGCATTTAATTTCCTGTTTGGTTTTTAAGTGCTGCTGAGGAGTGTCACCCCCCTAGTTTCCCTAGGCATCCTTTCTTGGAGCCATGTGGGACAAAGGCTGGAGAAAAATCCCAGTGTCTCTTATGGTTGGTTTTACAGCACCTCCAGTTCAGACCCTTAAGTAATAATGTTGTGGTGGGGCTTCTGATGACCTCAGCTGAAAATAGCACAGCAGATCTCTTAGCTATCTATAGACTGGATTCTGAAGCAGCAAAAAGTTGATTTGTTTTTTTCATAGTTAGTTTTAAACCCCACAGTTTTCATTGTGGAATATGTAAGTTGTTGCAATGGATGATTTGCTGTTTAGCCACAAATCTGCATGTCTGGTGACTGTTTCAGTAAAAATTTCATCTCAGGAATGTCCCACTGAAAGCAGAAAGATGGAAACAATCTTTTTTTCATGACACTTTTTTTGAGATTGTAGATTGTTAGTAATAAATATGGGATGCAGCTCCTCTGAAGTCATATTATCTTCCCACATCCTGTACAGAGGGCACTGCATCCTTGGAACAGAATCTCCTGCCCGAGTGTAACAATATGCACTGATTTTAATTCACAGCAGTGCTGAAAGAACCAGGGTGAAAGCTATGTAAAAGCATTTTCTTTGTCTCTTCTCAGAGTTCATTACAGTAACTTGTGGCAATATAGTGAATTTAAATAAATGTAAAAAAACCCCAACTTCAGGAACTGAAATGACTGTCTTGTTGGAATAGAGCACCTGGCAGTGTGTGGTTGTTGCAAGTTCTTCCCTGTTATTTTAAGAATAGTGGAACAAGCCTGTAGCATTGAATACAACTAGATTCCTTCAGGGAGCTGAAAGAGATGTTTCTAGACCTACATTTCAGACACAGGTATTCTGATGTCTGCTGGCTAATTATTTCTTGGCAGTTCATTACAATGGGCTGTGTTTGAGACGAGCATTTCATTAGCAGCCTTATCTTCCTTCTTTGTTCAGCTGTTTGTATAGTTGGCTTTATTTATACTCATAAAATGATGATAGTGTCAGAAATGGTGGAGGGATTAAATTTTTATCCTCTATGAACTATTTTAATTGCATTTATTTTAGTAACAAGTGTTGAAGTCATGCTTTTGACACATTTTAACCTGCATTAACTTCAAGGCATGCTGAACCACCAAGTTTTTCAGCACTGTGATGTAGCATTGCTCCTTCTTGTGTCTGATGGAAAACTGGTTTGGCTTATTCTCTCTGGTGAGTGGAAGGAGGTGGGTTAGGTTACAGGGAGGATGAAGTAGTTGCAGCTCACCCTTTAGTTGCACTCTTACTGGCTTGCTGAGTGTTTGCCTCCTGATTTTGCTGAAAAGGGTGGCTTGCCTGGGATTGAGGAGGAATCTGCTTTCAGACTGAAAGAGACAATATTTACCAGTTGGTGAATACTCACTTTATTTACTTTTTGAGGCCTGAGAGTTGGACACTTTCTACATTTCCAGTGGACACTGTTCTATTTTTATACTTTAGGGAAATAGTGATACTTCGTGTGCTTTTAGGATGCAGCTGTGGTCCCCGTGCCTTTTATGTGGAAAAAAAATCTATCTGCATTTGAATCCTGAAAGACCTAGTTTGTCTGTGTTCAGTGTTTTGCCTGTGTTTGTGCTGGGCTCAAGTGGCTGGTGTCTGGGGCATGACCCTGGGTTCTCCCGGGGGAGGGAGCAGAGCAGGCAGGGACAGAGCCCCTAGGTGGCATCAGCAGCCTCCTCATTTTTGGCTGGTGCTGCCCGGGGGTGGGCGGTGAGGATGGGGGGTTCCTGACCCTGCCGTGCCCAGCTGGGCTGTGCTGTCCTTGCTCAGTGCCCTGTGCTGGAGCTCTCACACCATCAGCTCAGCAGTATGGATCGTCGTCATTTTGCTAATTCCAACAAGTTTCAACCTCGTGCAGCTCTGCTTTCTAAATATTTAATTGAAATGCTTTTACAGCCATTTTACTTCTTTATCACTGTGAGCCAAGCCAGACAATGTAACATGGCATATGTTAAGATGTTAATTGAGTAGCAGCATACATAGGCGGCTGTTTCATAATTTTCTCCTTAGATGATCCTTGGCTCCAGTTTAACATTTCTTTGTGCTTCTGTGTGGAAGGTTATATAAAGATATATTTAGAGCTGTTAGTCTAAGAAAGAGAAGCATTAATTCAGTAAGATTAAGAATTAAGGGCTGATTGCTGCAGGCACTGCTGGGACACAGTGCTTGTCGTGGTAAGGATGTGATAATAGTACCTTTCTGATAGTACCACTTACTGTAATGGGCTTGGTAATCCTTTTATTGAGTGGTTCCTCACAGCACACAGTAAATAGAGATTTTTTATTTTTTTTTTTCAAATGTCACCTGATGTCACCAGAGTTGTGGAATTCGGATTGAATCTTTCCAAAGGGGTATGTGGTCAGTTTAGTAATTACCTTCCCTATTTTAACATGGCTTTCAGAAAGATAACTTTGCCAAAAATGTTGGTTCTTTGTAGTGGAGTCTGACTTGTTTTCCTTGGGAGCTGCAGTGGGTTTTTGCAAGAGGCAAAGGGGCAGCAGGACAGTGCACAGGACAAAGAGTCCCTGGGTTACTGTCAACACCCAAATGCCTCCTGTGCCTGGGAGACACGTGGCTGGCAGTGCTGCTCGTGTGCTGCTGCCCCTGGGCCCTGTTGCTGAGCAGGGTGACAGACAGCCTGTGGGGATGGTGTGGGGGAACTACTGCAGTGGGAAATGGAAGCTTTTCAGATCCCAGTGATTTTTGATAGGCTGTGTGGCCAAGATACCCCTCTCTTGGCAGAGACAGCTCTAGCTGCTGGCTTGGATGTCCATCTCCTGTGGAAGGCTTTTTTCAGGTGTGAGTAAAACACCAGGGCAGCAGTGTCACCAGCACTGTCAGGGTTGTGTGTGCTGCCTGTGAGCCACTCAGAACTTTCCTGTGGCTTGAACAGTCCCTGATGGGTTTTTGGTTTTGTTTTGGTTTTTCTAAAGAAAGTTTATTTTATAACTTTGTAAACATTTTTTCTCTCAGATGGTTGAGAGGGTGGTTTGCAGTCTGAGTGAATAACTAGGTAACTGTGCCTATGGTAAGTAACTGCACACTGGGCTTTTCTATTTTAGTTGCAACTGTTTGCTCTTAAGTCCTGCATGTTGGGTAATAATGTAACTTAATACACCAGTACTGGAAACTGGGAACCTGCAGAGGGAACCTGCTGTCTGGTCAGGAGTTAAGCCCTGCCTTCCTGATGTATGGCTCATGGAAAGTAGTTTCTTTTCATCAATTGCATTATGGTTTGGCAGGAATAATGTTTTTTCTAGGCTGTCCAATAAGTGCCAAGCACATGAAACACAGCTATACAGGGGCTGTTTTCAGGAGGATGTTTCAGTTCATGCAAATATTTGCAATCTTGGGCTGAATGGGATACAGACTGTGGCAATTTCACTGAATGCAGCAAACTTTTGATGAAAAGGGCTTCTCACATGTGACCACCTACTCAAACCATTACTAAATTTTGCACAACAAATTGTAGCTCCACTTGTCTGCTGAGTTTGGTTGAACTGGGTCTCTTGTTGACATCCTCTTTTGTTTGAAGAATGAGTCCACTCCAGTGCCTGAATGGTGAGAGCAGTGTCCTGAGTGACTTTTGGGGCTGGGAGGTCTCCCCTGACTGAGCAGAACAGTGATGCCCTGGAGGTGCTGCTGTCCCACTTCTGCCAGGGACTCAGCCTGGAGACCCTCTGGCAGCATCCTGCTCTGGACATGTGCCCCAGAGAGGAGCTGTGCTGCAGGGTGGGTGCTCACAGGGGTGATCACTGTGCTCCCAGTGTTGGTCACTGCTGCCTTTTGTAGGGCTTGAATTCTCTCAGCTGCAAAGCTGCTAAGGGTTAGTTTCAGTGCTGTGCAGGCATTGGGAAGGCTCAGGGTTAACCAGGCAATAGCTGGTAAGTCCAAGGACTTTCTTTTATTTCTCCCAGTCATCTCCCTTTTTCTGGTCTCATGGACATAAGGCTTCTCTTATCCCTTGTGGCTTCTCCTATTAACAGCATTAAGGAGGTGTTTGTGCTCAGAGCAACTGGATTCTGCCACTTCTGGCAATACAATAGTCCCATATTTCTCAGTGCAATTCAGCTACCTCTTCCTGAAAGTAAAGTATTGCTTAATTAGAGGAAGGTTGGCAGCATCTGGTTTTATGCCACTTAGAAAAAAAAAAAAAAAAATTGCACCTCCTTGCCTTATTCTGCTTTTTTTCCCCTCTCTCTCCCTCAGTGCAAAGTAAACTCAGCTGCTCACCTGGGAAGAGAGCATACTCCTCATTCTGCCCATGCCAAGTCAGGGCTGTTCTGAGCAGAAATACATAAATAGGTCAGGGAAAACTTATTCTGACAGAAGACAGAGAGCAGTTTGAGGAAATACTTTCATCTAATTTCTCCCCATCTCATTCTCCCAAAGATAATTTCAGGAGTTTGTCTTCAGTCTTTAGAAGCTTCAATTGCTACAGCCTTTGAAAATTACCTTCAACAATCCTTCCAATGTCTTGGTCCTAAAAGTGAAAAGCTGAGGCTGTTAGGGTGGGCCAGAGTCTTTCCTGTAAGGCTTTTTCCTGTAGACCCAAAGCAGCTAATACATGTTCCCTGGTAAGTTGTGGGGTCTAGGATTCTCCATGAAACAAAGCAGCTTTTGCAGGGAGCTGCCCTGTGCTGCTTCTCCAAGCACAGCCTAAGAAACCTCATTTTCTCTGCTGTTTTACTAATTAGAAGAAGCTGGGTGCATGTTTTTGAGTGGCTGGTGGGTAGGTGACCAGGGATGACCAGGCTGATCTGCATTGGTGATGTTTAGAGCAGAGGTGGCATTTTTGAGGAGCATTGCTGTAGACAGTACAACAGGGTGTACTCAGTGTGCCTTAGCTTTGAAACTCAGCAGGATGGTACCCTCTGAATAAATGTCTCTTTGTTGATTGTGATAGTGTCTCTAATTTTTGATTAGAGGAGCACACAAAAAGTTTTGATATAAAATTTTCTGCTCTGCAGTTCTTGTTTGGGTCACTGGGCCCAAGTTGGTAAATCCAAAGCAGTTGTAAAAGCAGCCACTTCTATTGTCACTCACAAGAGACAGCTACCCCCAGAATCACAAATCTTGTCCTGGATAAAATTGCATGAAGTAGCCTGAATTAATTTTTGGATCAAGTAAGTGAACTTGAGAATCAAGTAAGTTTAACTTGAGAGAAACTGTCATCATGAAGAGCTACAAAGGAGCTCACCAAGAGCTCTTTTGAGTAACCCCAGCTGTGCTTCTAGATGGGGTTGAATCACAGTGAGCCTCCAGAAGCAGCAGCAGGAGGAACAATGCTGGCTGTGGCCTTTAGGTGCAGTTTCTGAGTTTCCAATGGGCTTAGATTCCAAATAGATTCAAATGGTTATTTTCATTAGAAAGAACATCACTCCTCTGCTCTTCTGCAGCTACTCCTAGGCTTGCAGCGAAATGTGTGGGTAATGGCCTCCAGATGTTAGAAATGGCTCTGTGTAGGGCCTGACTCAGCCTGGTTGTTGGCATTTCTGGTTGCAGGCACTGTAATTGCAGTAGTAATTAGGTAAAGGATGCATTTGACAGACAGAAGCAGACTTATTTGTAAATGAAACTTCAACTTTCAAAGCATGTATGTCCTGCTAGAGGAGAGGAAGTGGGACAAAATAAACAAAGGTGGCAGGTGTAAATGGGATGTCTGTCCCTTTGCCACCTTTGTACCTTGTCTTTTTATCTCATGATGGGAATGTGTCCTGCAGTGTCACCAAAAGGAGTGTTTCTGTGCAGTGCTCAGGGCCATGTCAAAGGCCTCATTCCTCAGGGTTGCCACTGCTTGACTTTGATGTGGACAGCCTCTACTTGAAGGGAAGTAAGCTTTTTGTCATTAGGCACAAGCTTTATAGAATGAAGCAACATTAACCTGTTCTCTGGTTAGAAGAAGAAAACCTTAGTTTACCACTAACAAATTTTAATTATGTCCTTTCAGTATACTCAAGAGAATGGAGCAGGAGATGGAAAACATTGCTTTTTAAATAGAGATCACACTTATCCCTGCTGTAGCAGTGAGACTTTTCCTTTTAAAATGTCACATCTGCTTGCAGATTGGAGGACATGAACTTGACTGTCCTTTTTGTGCCACCAGTTGGTGAAAAGGAAGCATAGTGGAGCTGTATTTACTGGCCCTATTATTGCTCCTCTGCTTCAGCTTCTCAACATTGTTGATTGGTGCTGTAGGAGCAGAGGTCACAACTGGAAGAGCCTGAATTAAATTTTGAGAGTTTACAGTTCCTGACTCAGACTGATATTTGGAGATAAAAGGACAGCTCTAGGGATCTCCTGCCCAGCTCTCCTGGCAACTTGCCTCTTTCTCTTTGCAAGAAGATGTTAATGCAGACGGGCATGCTGGTGCTCAGGTTGGCAGAAGGGAAGCTGGAGTGTGCTCTCCTGGAAAGCCCAGTGCATGGTGTTGTCTGCAAGTCTGTAGAGGCTGTGTTTGGGCTAAGTTTGCCATGTCTGTACCCTGCATCCCCTTGCCCTTTCTGCACCCTTACTGCATAAACTGTCATGTGAAGCCATACAGGAGGTTTGGGTACAAGAATGGGTACATATGCCTGATTCTTTGCCTGCTGCTTTGTAGGAGAGGCTGTTGATCTGTAGCAGCACGGGGACTGTGAGACCTTGCTCAGGGTTAGAGGCAGTGGATAGGTGGAGTCTGGGGTTGAGAAGTTCCACTGGAGCAGCTGTGTCCCCATCAATTGCTCAGCTTTGGGTCAGGTACACTGGCAACATGCAGCAGCAGGTTTCCATGCTTGGTGTCCTTTGACTTTTCTGGTAAGATGGTGGTTTTTGATGAGTGAGATGACATTTAGGTTCCTGTCTTCAGTTGCTGCAGTATATGTGAGCATCTTTCCCAAGGCAAGGCAAAGCTTCCATTTTACAATCCTTAGCACCCTCTGTTCTTAAAAATCCCCAGCAGCTCTGCTTTACTGTCTCCTTGGTGTTTCTGTCTACCCACCTGATGGCTTCTCCTACACAAAGTCAGCTGAAGTGGATGTCTGCTGATGGATCTGCTTCAGTGACCTTGACAACTAATCTTACCTGTTGAAATCTTGTATTGTATTTTGTCACTATAACCTGAGCAGTTCTTGTATGGGACGGGGCATCAGTGTTAGCAGTCTACAAAACAGATTTTTAGACTGTCTTGTTTCAAAGTGGAAATGGTGTAACAAGCAGGGCAACCAAACTCCTGCCTCTGGGCATCTGATAGATCAGTAGATGCTGGTTGCTATCACCACCAGACACTGGAGCTTTTTGTTTTGCTTGTTTCTTGTAGTTTTAGTAGATCCATCAGCTGCCTGACTTGGTCTAGCTTTGTTTGTGATAGCATCTGTACAAAAGTAAAATAACTTCCATGAGATACTTTGTTATGTAACGAGATTGAATTATGCTTTATTTTACTGGTTAAATAATTGCTCTCTGAACTTCAAAAAATGATAGATGCTTGTTCAGTAGGTGTTCAGACTGGGTTCTGCATGGGAAGCCTGCTCCTCTTCAGGGCAGTGATAAAATGCCTTCAACTAACGCTGTCAGACGAAGCATGTGAAGTGCAGCACCCTTGAGAAGCACAAAAGCTGCTCATGGGTGTGTTTATAGGAAGTATAATAAGTTCCATACTGTTTGCCCGCCTTGGCACATGCACTGAGGTCATTCCTGGCATATTTCAATTGAGTCCCCACCCAGTGTAGTCTTAATAGGCCAGCTGGGAGGTAGAGACACTAACTTGGAAAACTCCGGAGTTGCCAGTGGAATAACAGCTGTGTGCCTTCTAGCAGCTCTTTGGAATGCTGGAAACACATGCCTTGAAGTGATGGGATTTACTGAAGCATGAGGAGAGGGGGATGTTGATTGTGTTTGCAGATAAACAAGTCCAATGCGTTTGAATTGTGTAAGAGCTGCAATAAAAGTAGTGACATCCATCCTGGCTGCATTGTAGCTTGGGATAATAGTTGCAATGGTATTTCATTAAAAAAATACAGTTCTTATGTAAAAGAACAGAGCAGCAAGAATTCTAACAAGCAGTTAAGTTTGGGTGACTTTCTACAGAAAAATAACTGACAGAGTATTATTCCATAGACTGGCATGATATTTCAGAGCAAAATATAAAGCCTGTAGTGTAGTGATAGAAATTCTAATATATAATGTTTTTGTCACTGATTTTAGACTAATTCAGTATTTCTTTTTTCTCTTTCTTCCCTCACATCTAGCAAAACTGTACAATCTAAAGTGGACTGCATTTTGGTAAGTATAACCTCAGAATTCTTTTCAATATTTAATGAGCTGCCAGACCAAAATAGATTACTCTGGAGACTGACAGCTATTATGAAGCTTTTCCTTAGCAGCACTTCGAGGTACTACCACTAAATGTGATCAAAATTAGTTACCATCTCAGGTGCCTTCCCAGAAGTGTGCAACACTACACGTCCTGTTAGCTCTCCTGTGCTGCTTAGGGCAGAGAGATCATTTTTTGTAGTGGGAGAGGCCCTTGAAATCCAAAAACATCATCTTCATATGTGCATTAAAATAACAGGATCTAGGCAGTGATAAGAGATTATTTTTGGGAAGCACTGGTTCAGAAAGAGGTTTTATTTGTTTTAGTAGTAAGCGATTTGCAAGTATTTTAAAATCAGAATCTTGAGTTCATAAATCTTAGGACTGGAAAGGATTGCTTATCCTGACTTTCTGCCTTGAGCCCTTCATCCAGGAATACCAGAGGATAAGATTAAAAAGAGTCATAGACTACCATATGGATACTATTAAATAGTATAGCTGAGCTAACAAAGAATATTCCTCAAAATCACATTATTAAAGGCTAATTCAGGTGGTACTGAATTGTCTTGCCTTAAAATGTTTTAATTTATTGTTAAAGCCATATTATGTTGCAAACAAACTTTGGATCCCATTTAACCTCTGTTTAAAAGTTCTTGGATGCACCCAATGGAAATAGGGATGCAGAATGTAATTTTTGTCCCCTTTGTTACTTACTGACATTTGTGAACACCAAGCAGGTGTCTTAAGATCTTAATTTTGTATGTGAGTCTTCAGTGGTAAAAGGACTGCAAAAGATTGCAAAATTACATTTGTAAAACTCTTTTAACACCAGGTATTTCTGTAGAAAAAAAATGGGAATTGGGGTAGGTGTTTCTAAGTTTCCCTGGAGAGGGAGTAAATACGTAGGAGGTTAACCAGTCATCTGCTTTTGGCAATCTGTTCTAACAAAATAGATTTTTACTAGGACTATTTTTGCATTAAATTCTGCATATTTACGGACTGTGGACTGAGGTAGGGGTTATCTATTTGTGTGAGGGTATTGAGTAGGTCTCATCCATTGGATTGACTGAGAAGTCTTGGACACAAAGCAGTCTCCATGGCTTGACTTGCAACGGAGCAGCAGTGTCCTGATGGTCTAATTTTCTGTTCCAGATGCCTCCTTGTCTGTCCTGCTGATGAGTTCAGAGGAGTTGTGTCAACAGTGGAAAAGCCACTCTAGGTTAGCAAAGGTAGATCCAATGCTGTTTGGGTTTAAACAAGAAAAATCCAAGATCAGAATAGTTTGAGGAAATCAGAATTTAGCTGAATTGTAGCAAAATGGTTTCTGTGGTTTTAGGTGCTTTGGAAAGCTGTGAGCTGCAAGACAGAATCTAAAAGCTGTTGAACTGAAAGGCTGTGTGGCTCTGAATCCCTCCTTTGGTAGCACCAGTCACAGCCCCCTGTGCAGAGCCACGCACAGATGTTTGTAGGCTGCCAAGTTCCACACAGTTCAGCAGGGAGAGAGCTAGGAAGGAGCAGAGGTGATGGCAATAGTCTGTTCTGGAGGTCCCTCATTTCAGAGGGCTGTGGGGAGCAGCCAGTGTAAGAGACTGCAACTGCTCATACAAGAGTCCAGACTTATCTGCCTTCAACTTGACTTGTTACACTGCACCACTCACATTCCGGCACACTGTCAGATTCTGGGAGATCATAGGAAAATCATTGTATACTGTGCAATCCAAAAAAGATAATTAGCAAGAATTGTCGTGTAAACAGTCATTAAAAATTCATTATAACATCTTTTTAACTGTAGTAAACATGTCTAGCAGTAGATTCTCTTATGACTTCACTTGTTATATTTGTAGCCACATATTAAGTGAACTTTTGAACCCGATTTTTAAAATGGTTTGCTCCAAATAATCAGTCAACAAGAAGGCCAGGGTTTCTTTCTTTAGTCCTCTGAAAAGAGGTCAGTGTTGGTGAGGGAGTGCTGGATGGATGGCCATGGAAACCAGAGCTGCTGGTGTGGGGTGTGCTGGGCAGTGTCTGTCAGTCCTGCAGCAGCCAAGGTGCCTCTTGTCTGGTGGCACTACAGGAGACTGGCAGAAGCTCCACAAAGCCTTGGCAGCTGTGCTTGGGCACTCTCTGAACAAAGCTGCCATGTGTTTTTAGGGCTTGTTTGGAATATTTAGCACCTGAAATATGTCCCTGCTTCTGCTCAGATAAAGCATATTAAATGTATTTATTAGCTGCTTTCTAGAATAAGAGGGTATTTTTAGTATTAGTTATTTTCTGTCTTGGTGATATTTCCAGCAAACCATCTCACCTAGAGTAACTTATTTAACCTTTGCTTTTTGTTTCTCTAATCATAGAGTGGGGAGATGATTGCTTGACTACTTTGCTATTTTTAGTTATGGTTGTTAAATAATAGATGTTTGTTCTGCTGAAGTATGACAAATTTTTAGGCCTTTCTGCCAGTAGGTGCAGATTACATTGCCATTGGCAGAGCCTTTTTCACTTTGATTAGAGTATAGTTGTCTATAAATAATCAAAATGTAGAAATACTAAGAGCAGTCTGTGTGCTCTAAAACAGTAGTCTTGCATAAAGCTTGAAGGGTGCCCCTGGCCTTCAGCTCCCCTTATCCAAACTTGAGGACAGAAATAACCTGTTATTCTGCTTTCATTATGGAAATTTGAAATAGTTCAAATTTGAATTACATTTGCCCTGTGTACATTACAGAAGTAGCACCTCTTCTGATTGTTCCTTACTATATTCTTCTTCTATTTTATTTAAAATTTGGCCTGACTAGGTAAACAATCAAGAAAAAGCACATGGGGTTTTTTTTTGCTTGGAGTTTTCCTATGGTAATCTCTTTTGACAACTTTGGAATGAAGCTTTGAATGAATGTTTGTGACCTGGCAGTAGATCAGCAGTCAGAGAAAACCAGAAGGAGAGAACCAATCCACCAAGGTCAGGAAACCTGAAAGATACTCTTTGATTTTGGGGACTCATGGTCAAATCTCTAGATTCTCTGTTGAAGCAGAAACATGAATAAACTCTGTTTCCTATAGCACAGCTTAAGTCCTTAACCTCATTGTATGCTGACCAGATCTTTGTCTCTTTTTCCTCTAGAAACTTGCAGTGGCAAGTTAGTGTCTCCCAGAATGGAAACAGATATCAAAACCTGCTATTTTCATTGGAAAAAACCCTACCCCACATAATTTTGGTTATCCTGGTTTATTTCACAGGTGTTTATTTTGCTCAATCAAAATGCCTGTTAGATTGAAAAAGAAAGTTGCATCTATTTCAATGAAAATCTTGTTCTATATCCACCTTAGGCAGCAAAAGGCCAGATTCATTTGGAGCAGATCTGTGTGACCACTAATCTCTGGTTTAATTTCTTTGCTACTTATTTAGTGCATTTCTGTATTTGGTAACTGTCAAAACTAATAGCAAAGATTTCTGTTCGTTTATATGTTACTGAAAGTCTTTGCTTAGTTGTGACTTGAGGTTTTTAATTCTTTGTCCTTAATTTTTCTGTCTCAGAATATAAGATCACGGAGGTATTTTGAGATAGATTTTTGGCTAAATTGAAGCCAAGTTGTAAAATTAGTATGAACACTGCCTGCTCCCCATCTTCATAAATCTTCCTTTGTTTTATATGGTTCCAGTTGCAGGAGATAAAGGTAATGTGTGAAGAGCAAGAGTACCAGAAGCAATGCTTTGTGCTGGCTTTACAGCTCAGTCCAGCAAGCAGTTTAGCATGCTTGTGCATTTTTCTAATGCAACTTCAAGAAATATGATTTATAAATAGCCTTTGGAGAATTAGACCATCTTCATCTGATGTGATAGAACTAGTCAATCAAGGTCAGGATATTTGAAGCAGGATTTTTTCTTAGATCCTTTTAAGTAGCAGCAAAGGATTCCCCAGACATTGCACAGGCTCTGTGGTTTTTAGAACAGCAGGCTGCACAAAAGAGAGTGTATCCAAGATGGTACCAGCATCACATTCTTCCTTTTGATGCTGTGGCTCTCTTCCACTCTAATGGCCTATTTTTTCCACACTATTGACCTATTTGGGGATTGGGGTGGGAATTTATAGAATATTTTGTATTCTTGTTTCTTTTTATTTATTTCCATATGCATCCAACCTAGCATAAATAAAAACTCAGAATGAATGAATATTTTTCTTCTTGGTCAGTGAGCCAGCTGAGGTGCTCCTCCAGTTTCCCAAATTTTGCAGTTCTTATTGCATTAAAAAATTTTAAAGTTTTGATGCTTTGAGCATTTGCAGTAACAGCAACTGCAGGTATTACTGGATTCACCAGACTTTTGGCATTGAGAACTGGTGGATGCCAGCTGAGATTGAAGAAGAGACAGTACTTACCAAGACTGTAACCAAATTTTGAGGGTTTCAGAAATGTGTAGAGAAAACAGCTTAAACAAAACAATGTTTAACCAATTTTAACTAAACAAAATGCAGTCTTTCCCAAATCTACTTGCACTGACTGTCACACTCCATCTCCTTGCTGGCACTTCTTCAGTTTTAAGATGATTTTCTCTAAATAGATTCAGTCTCATCTAATAAGCTTAGGTTTATCTAATTATCACCCAGGTAGGATTACCTCTGTGAACTGCCTGTGACTTCTTTTAACTCCTATTCTGAGGAGGTCCTGCCTTCCCAGGGCTTCCCTGCTGCTGTTGCTGGAAGCTGAAGGAATTGTGCAGAATGTGCTGCCTAGGGACAGGCATGGAGAGGAGTGGGGTTTGAGTGCAGACAGTGAGATAACATCACTCTCCAGCTGCCTCTGCCAAGGATGTGAGGAAGCTGTAATCCTCAGCCACCTCAGATGTAGGGATGCACTTTTGCTCATGGAAGAGTCACTGGCTCACTCACATCCTTTGGAAAGGTTCTGCTAACACAGTCACATTTTTTCCTTTGTTGCTGGGGTTTGTTTTTTTTTGTTCTGGTTTTTCTTTCATTAGGAGGGTTGGCAGGTGGGACCTGTGTGGCAGAGTGGCTCAGACAGGGCCCTTCCACAGCCCCTTCCTCCTGCCATGACACAGAAATGGCTTCAGCTGCAGTGGGCACTGAAACTACTGCAGTGTATTTTGATGAAAGGTTTAATATTTCTTCTAAAACCTTGCCTTCTGTGTTGCACTTGGGCTCATTAGATTTGGAAGGGAGATCTTGTCTTCCACTTCAGTGCCAGACTCATGGGAAGAGGAGGGGGTGATTTATTTTGCCTGGGATGCTTTTGTCTCATGGATTAGTGCTTACCACGCAAAGTAATCCCACCCAGACAGTGCCCTTTGGTGTGCTGCTTGGGCTTTTGCCGTTTAAAACAAAAAGAGCTAAGTTCCTTGGACAAGAGGATGTCTAATAATGAAGTACAAATTTTCTTGTTAAATTTCTGTCTTCTCAAAAGTTACTAATTTTCTGAAATTCTTTCTTTAGCAAACATTGACTTTGCAATAATGAGCTTGCTAATGGAAAACCCACTAATTTAAATGCTGTGATTCATACAGGAAAGGAAGAACAGAGAATCTGACAAAATGCACCCATTATTAAGAAATATCTCTCTGGATACTTGGCGGTCTGAGCACCACTGCTGTGTAAGCTGCTCTAGAGCCACACAGAAATCAGTGTCAGCAAATTTCAGGAATTTGTCAGAGGAAAAATCCCCAACCAAATGTGGTTTTCTGCAGCTTATAAAAGCAGCACATCCAGTGTCTGTTACCTGTGTGCTGCTGGAAGTGTTTCTCTTGGCTCTGGGCAGCTCTGTCGCATCGCTGGTGGCCCCGTTCTGTGCAGAGCTCTGGGTGGGGTTTGCTGGCCGGGATTATTGAGGCCTCCGTGCTCTCCCAGTAGCCTTCCCTGGATACCATGTCCCTCCAGTCCTTGCACAGGGTCTGGGGTCAGGGAGGAGGAAGTGGAACCTCCTCTTTTGGGTGCTGCTGTCAGTTTTGTGCCAACAGGGTTGGTCTGGACGTGACTGGTAGGGACCCCGGTTTGAAGTGAAGTTTAGATTTTTGGTTTCCCCACTCTCCATTCTGCTCACTGCTGAAGCGAGCCAGGTCTCACTGCATGTTGGTCCCTCTTCTTTTCTCTTCCTTCTGGAGAATATGACATTGGCAGTAAGACACCAGTAAAGTCAAGGAGAATTAGCAGTAATCCAGAAGCTGTATTTTGACTTTAGAAAGGATCGTGTTAGTCTCCAGCTGTACTGATGGTGCACCACCTTAGGCAGTGCTTCTGTATCATCTTCCTGAAGGAAACCCCCTGTGCTTCCTGCTGCGTGGCTTTCTTTGCATTGCTGCTGAGCAGGCCCTGAGCATCTTACCACAATTGATCTTCCTTCTGTTTCTAAGTCCATGTAGCTGGTTTCAGATGACTGAAAGCTGGTCTCTGTGTAGCAGTTGCTGGCTGCATACACCAGGTTAAACTGCCCCTTGTGTCTGATCCTCAGCTGGTATCCTCTGGAGGAGCAGTCTGACATAACTGAGATAGATGTTAACTGAAGGGCTTGTGTGCAGTAACAGTTTCAAGAACTGATTTCCAAAGAAAACAAAAAAAAAATACATATGTACATAGATAATTTTTAAAATTACTTCATTAAAGTCTATGATACTTAACTATTAGTAAAATACAGTGGATTGCAGGATCGGGTCTGGCATTCCATGCTGTTACAGCATAGCTGGTTGTGAGCTGGATTCTCAGAGGTGCTTCATGTGTACTATGACAAGACCAAGTTTTCATGTTACATGTCTGGTTACAGAAATGATCCATTGTTAATATTTTTCCAGATTCTGCTTTTATTGCATATTAATTTTGTAATTGTAACAAGTACTTTCTGGTGGGTGAGGATGTGCAAATAAAATAGGAAATCACATTTCTAGTCACATAGTGCTAATAGTCGTGTTTTTTCACATAAGTGAATATATACTTGTTTGAAATTATATTGTTTAGGAACACACTGTCAGATGACAGTTTTTAGCTGTCAAGCTCAACTGTTCTTATTTGCTTTTTTTCCCCCTCGCCTCTCTCCACTTTTTTTTTTTTTCAAACCAAAACACCTTATCTAGCAAGAAGTTGAGAAGTTTACAGACCTAGAGAAACTCTACCTCTACCTTCAGCTGCCTTCGGGTCCCAACAATGGAGACAAAAGGTATGTGTGTGAGTGTAAAGGTGAGCAGCTAGTACTGAAAACTTGCTGTACTTCCTGCAGCACTTAACTGCTGAGGAATCATTCACATGATGTTGGTAGCAGAAGCAACCTTTGTTAAATGTTAAGTACTCTTGTTTTCTTGAAAATCAGATGTTAGGGTTTTTTTAAAACTTTAGAATCTTTTATTGCTTGAAAAGCTTGTGATTATAAATATCCTAAAATGAAAGAGTCATCAGAGAAAGTGTTTCACAGTCTGTGTAATTGTTCCTTCACTGTTTATGTATGAAGTCATAAAATAGCAACACCAATGTGATAGTGGGTGAAAGAAAAAACTGATGGTATTTCTGGTAACTCTTATTTGACTAAAGGAAGTTCTAGAAAACCAACCCACAGATCAGTGTCACAAAATAAACCTGTTCCCAGTAGGATGGTTATAGATAGGCAGGTGCCTACAGAAAGCACACTGAGCATCTCCTGGGAAAACTGGGTATTCCCAAAGGACAGCTGGCAAGCTAAGTGGGCAAAGGCTTAGAGGTGGCCAGTAAGGAATAATAAATTTAAGAGTTGCTGTGTACTCACAGCTGTGTATCAGTCAAGAACTGGAGTGTGGAGTCTCTTTGTTAAATTGTGAATGAAAGAGGGAGAAAGTGCTGCCCATGGCTCAAGGAATAGGTAAATGGATGAGGTGCAGGCCCTCTTTGGTGTCTCTGCTCCTTAGGCGGACAGTTAATAAGTGTGGTAAGTGAGGAGGAGCTGTGGAGCCAAGCCTTGACCAGCAGTGCTGTTCTCTCCGCAGCGATCAGCTCTCCATGTCCTCCAGCCGTGCCCAGCAGATGCACGCCTTCTCCTGGATACGCAACACCCTGGAAGAGCACCCCGAGACTTCCCTTCCCAAGCAGGAGGTGTATGATGAGTACAAGTGAGTGCCACACGCACAGCTTTAGCCAGTGCACTGTTCTGTCACTCTGGCTCTGCAGGGGCCCCACTGGTGTGTGTGGACACGAGATGGACCGTGCTGCTGTACCTGAGAATGCAGTGTGGCAAACTATATTCATTGCTACTGCCTCTGGAGATAAGACTCTGATGTTTAAATTGTGCATTACATGTACAGTTGCTGAAGGAAAGGTACAAGCATTTCTTAGCAATTAAATATCGGTATTGGGTGAATGAATGAATGATTTTTGGGTTTGTTTTGTGCATAGTAGCGCAGGTAAAAAGCATCAGTTACTATCTTACAATATGTGTTGGTCTGCTTGTTTACATAGGTGTATGACTGCCTTAACAAGGGTGAGGGGTTTAATAGTTCCCCATAGATGCAGCTGTTTTGCACATACGATCTTGCCCATCGCATCTTTCTTTCTAGAATAATGCATAAATATTGGACCTTCCTGCAGCAAACCTGATTCCTACAAAGGCACAATATATCTGAATATGTATGAAACCAGTAACCAAGGCCACCGTGAGTCTGTGTTGTCAAGTCTCAAAGCTACCGTGTAATGAGAAAGCGATTAGAAGCAAGGGAGAAGGAGCTGTCTGATGAAAGTTGGATTTGAATTCATTTACAGAACATACCCCATGGGGGAGGGGGAAAGAAATAATCATCCTCAGCCCAGTTGCCTGAAGATGAATAACAGATTTATGATCTAGTATGAGTATTTCCATAATCTGAACGATTATAGTAATTTGCAGGGAGCTGAATCCCTTCACCTCCTAAGTGCCTACAGGATTCACCCCATAGTAATTGTTATTGCAGGGTTGCCTTCTGCAAATACCTCCTTTTAATTAACTCTCTCTGCTGAAGTGTTTTAGTGTGATTGAGCTGAGGCATGATGGCATTGGCCTGCCCGGGTTGATAAACATGCACACACCTATTTGTGAGCGGTGACGCAGCCTGGCAGCGCAGCCAATGGCACCGGCTGCCAGGGTGGCCAATCCCCGAGCAGCAGCCGCTGCGCAGACACAGCAACAGCGGCAGCTGCTGTGCGGGAGAGAGATGGGAGCCTTATTCTTAAATATATTTCTTATTAAATAATTTATGGCCTGCTTCAGCAACAAATCTGCTTGGCTTCCATGCTGTGCCAAGCTGCAGATGCCCGGAAATATCATCATCTACAGATTGTGGAGTGTGAAATTTGGATGGCTTTGTATGTAGCTGCATCAAGTATTTGTGTATTGTATTCTTTTTCCCTAACAAAATAAGGGTGGTAAGCAAATATTCAGAAAAATATCAAATGTTTGGAATCTGTTCTCCTTTGAAAGCTTCTGTTCTGTTTTTAAAACATTCCGTTTCTTTGAATATTTTCATGAGCTATTCTTGTACACCAAAGGAGAAGTAGTCTTGGAGTGGGACGTGGGGAACAAGCATAAAAATATGTGAGTTAGTTTTGATAAGTCTTTTTTCTTTACCTGAAGGTGCTAAGATCTCTCAAAACTCAGTTCTGTTACATTAACCAATTAACATTTCTCTCTTCTATGTGCAGAGATGGATCTTGCATAAGCTCACATAAGCAAGTTTATGCACTCTGCATGTGTAAATCAAAAGTGCAAGGCTTCAGAAGAATGCTGCATCATCTTCATTCTTGCTGTAAACTTTGGTCAAAATAAATCTTGCAAAACTACCAGCCTTCTGCATCACCTTCCATATTTATTTTTCTGTGAAGAGGGAAAGACAGAATCTTGCACTCCATACAAGTTCACCACTGGCAAGTGCTGATAGTGTTTTCAGCTCTTCCACATTTCAGTAGCCCCTTCTCACTGGGCTTATTCAATACAGTGACTCTCTGTTTTTGTTCCTCTTCAATTTAAGTGTGAATGCATGTTTCTAACTGAATAGAAGTGAGTGGATTCATCTTTCTTTTGAAAGGGATAAAATAAGTTAAAAATGTATCACAGTATAAGGCAGTAGCACTTGGGAAGACTAAGAGCTTGCAGCTGAATTTTACAAAGGAGGTAGATGAGAGCTGGTTCACCTCTTGTTGGTGCTGTGATGCTACTTGTACTGACAGAATACATTGAGCTGTAAGAAGCTGGGTTTCTGGTTGATGCTCACAGTTCTTCTGCCAGCTTCCTCTGGGAGTTATGTGGGAATACAGGCTGGACAGTCTGAGAGCTCAAGGGGAGGTGCCCAGCATGTTACCCAGCCTGCAGTGAATGGATGCTGCTTCCCATTAGGTCCTTGCAATGGTTTTTTGTAAGTCAATTTTACTTGGATATCTTGTCTCTATTAGAAAACATCTTTCTGCACATAGCCACGTGTAGATTTAGCTGAGTTTAGACAATTAGAATTTCAAATCTACATGCAGTCCTGCGGTCCTTATGCAAGCAAAATCCTCATTTGCCCACAAAATTATTAGTTTAGCCTTCAGTAAACACTTGAGTCCTCTTACCTTACTTCTACTTCAGTGACGCAAGGGACAAAAGTCATTTGTATGTAAGTTTGGTGTCCTGAAGATTCACTTGATACTCTTAATATGGATTAGGAGGTCTTTGAATCATCCTGTATCTCTTTCCTTTAGTCTGTAACTCATTAATCCTTGCTTTACTGGCTGCTAGGCCACTTGGTGCCACCTGATGCATAGATTATATACACTAAGTGTTAAGAATATTAACCAACAAGTTAGAAGAATATTCAGAAGCTAACACAGAAGAGGGCAGTAAGTATAGGTATATCATGTCTGTTGAACACATAAAGGACACAAGGTACATACTAATCTTATTGGGTAGTGCTTATTCAGGGTTTTTATATAAAATTCCCTGATAGGGCCTATTGTATTGCAAAGTCTAGTCCCATGTCGTAAGCAACTACCCATATAATTCCTTTGAAAGCAAATCAAACTCCATTTAAAGCAGTTGTTTCTCACCTCTGCTTCTGCTCTTGGGAGTCTGACCTGCAATTTCATTTCTCTAGTTTTCAGACATCTGAGTCCCATCCTACCTGATTATAAGGACTCATTTATGTGCTAGCATTGTTTGTCATTTTAGTGAGAGTGTACATCTTTCTGAGGTTCATGACTAACTCGTTTTTGGAGTCCAGTTATTTTGGGGATTGGATAAACCAAGAGCTCTGTTTTGTTTCATTCAGTAGGTTCTTTAGCATATGCTATTCATGCTGGTTTTTTCTGGCCAGGAAGCTCTGTAAGCTGGGCTGCATAGCCTGTCTTCATCAGCTTTTTGGTTAATTTCTTTTTTTGGGGTGTGTGTGTTTTAAATCAGGTGTGCTGCCAGTGCATTTCATATCTGGAGTACGTTCAATTTGAAGATCCAACAAAAAAAACCACCAAATAAAAAAAGCTTTTTCTGCTTGTCGTGTAGGGGGGCTCTGTACAAAGGAACAAAGCAACCGCGTGTCCGTTGTCATTCCTGTCTCTGCTTAGACCTTCCCTCCCCCCGTCTGCTTCCCACCCACCCTTCAAAGAGCAAAACAGCTCCTGGGCTCAGCCATGTGCCAAGGGTGCAAGTAGCAGAGAGAAGAGCTCCGGGGCAGAGACTCCTGGAATGTCCTGTCAAGTCAATGAGAGACCACAGATGGACATGTAGGGTACTCGGCCAAGCCAGGAGCGGGAGGGGCCATGTAGGATGATCTGTCTGGAAACTGAAATTCCATTATAATACTGATAGCTCAGAAATAACAAGCTTGCAGGAGCTGCCACTGTGGATATGAGGGGACCATTTAGACTGTATGTATTTGTTGCTAGCAAGTGGCTGTCTTAAACCAGATGTGCTAGACTTGAGGTATGGATAATTTTATTCCCTTTTTATTTATTTATTCGTTTTCTTATAAGGAGGGAATAACTTCAACTTTGGAGTTAATAGATTGGTATGTCCCTTATCCTGGTGTTTTGCTACCTTGGTTTTTTTTTTTTGTTTGTTTGTTTTTTTTGTTTTTTTTACTTTATTTTGCAGACATTGTTGAGTTTCAATTAAAGATACTGCTAACTGTGACAGAGAAATTAGGAGAGTCCTCCTTTGAATGCTATTTGAGACTTAAAGTCTTGTAAACGGCATCAGTAAGCAACAATGACCCTCCATACAGGAATTTTCAGACTAAAGTTTGAATCCATGGAGGCCTGGCCAGATGCAAGGAAAAAAAGCACACAGAGGTCTATTTATTACATATGGAGCAATGTCTGATTCCTATGAGGGTACAGCGAGGCAGGAAAGAATTCCTTTGTAATAACTTCAAAGGGATGTATTTAGAAACCAGCTTTTGTGGGTGACATATGTTGAAATGAGATTTGTTGGCTTATAAATTGGATATAAAACTTCTTGATGTTCCACACAGAAAGTAGACTCATGCCTGACTGTGAACCAGCAATAGGCAATGTCTCCTGGATTGGACAGAGTGGCCCTGGATGTGGTGGGGAGACTCTGCAGGGGAGTGTCAGAACCAAAGAATGTAAATGTTGCTGTTTGTCATCATCAAAACCATTACATCTGTGGTGGTGCTTTCCAAGTGGAGGATACCAACATACAGCCAGGGTAAAAGCAGCAGATACTTGCTCTGTAGTAACTAATATTTTTACTGAGAAAGTAAAGGCAGTGGAAGTATCTCAAGAAATACATAGAGATTTCTACAGAGCTACAATTTGAAGAGAAGGCATTTTGACTGGCCTGCTTGGATGCAGGTTGTTACTAGGTAATGCTGGGGCTGAATCATCTGTTTCAGACCTCTGCTTTTCCTTTGCATCTGCCAGAGTTTCCAGGGGTTTGTTTGTGTGTATGTACCTGATTAGAGTAGCAGGCAACTGTGGGGTGTTAAGTCATTGTTTTTCTGCTCTCTTGCTGATGACTACACTGATGATCATGTACAGTCACCTTTTCAGAGGCAGGTTGTGTATTTTTTGTGTATTGCTGATAGGACTTCTCACGGGAAAGGGGGTTTTTGCCATTTTGTGCTGATGCTGTGGCAGTTGGGAATCTCACTGAGAAGGTTTTATACTGGTGTTTTAGGCCACATAAATGTCTGCGACAGCACAGGGAGTTGCTGTCTTTGTGCAGCCTTAAGCACTTCCAGAGCAGGTCCTGGTTTTCTCCTTTGCTTTATGTTTCTGATTTTCCGGAACATTCTCCTTTTGCAGCAAAACCAACAATTCTTGTTCTCTGCCTCAAGAATGTATTTTTTAAATGTCTCATATGCCAAAACAGAATTCCTTTTGCTGTTTTTGAGAACAGAAGACAGATAACAATGCCCATCTTACTAGAACAAGTAAAGATGACAAAATAGTTATGTTTTGTTTCTTTATTCCCCTATATCATCAGGTTATATACTGACTTGTATGATGATCTTCACATGCAGCAGCAGTTGGAATCCCTGTTAATTTAGGGTTGTCTGTAATCAAGCAGCTCTCATAGTTCAGGAGAGCCACAGTGGTCAGAGGGCTGGGTCCTCAGTATGTGCTTATGCTGCACCTGTAGAGCTGGTTCCCTGGGGAGGCATCTTTTAAGTTTAGTTCTGTTAAGGTCTTTTAAATAGAATTTGTATATGCAAAATCTTCCTCTGGACATTGACACATCTCTTACCTACTGCTTTTCAAATATTCCTGCAAGACTTCAGGCCTTACCACGCTCAAGCTGTGCTTCTGGCTAGAACAGGGTCTCTGCTTTATTATGTCCTGAAATACATGTATTGAAACATAATCTTCAAACTGAGTTGTGGAGGAAATCTTCACTGTGCTCTAGATAGTGCCACTGCTTGTTATGTCTCTACATGACTTGTCTTTGAACTCAGTAGAGAACAAGGCAAAAACTATGATATTAATAGCTCTGTTTATACATTTTTAATGCATTCAATTCGTTGTGGATAGCTTCATTAATGTTAAATGTGGTTCTAAATATGGACGGGAATAAGTGTTTTCTTTTGAAAACCTCTGGAGTCTGGCATGTCGGCTGGCCTCTTGCATTAACTGCCGTTCCATTCACGCTGTCTTTCTCTTTGTTGCAGGAGCTATTGTGACAATCTTGGCTACCACCCATTAAGTGCTGCTGACTTTGGAAAGATCATGAAAAATGTCTTTCCAAATATGAAGGCCCGTCGTCTAGGCACAAGAGGCAAATCAAAATATCCTTTGCTAGAACGCTTCTCAGTAACAACTTCTGCACTTGTCTCGAGAACATCTGTCCTTGTGGCTTAACTACTGACTAAATGTAGAAGTAATGTTGAATAAAAAATGCCAACACTTTTCCAACATTCTTTAAAAATTATTAGTTGCAGTAGTGTTAGGTTGCAAGATGTAACTTTGGAAACAAGTACTTTAATTTAGGTTCTGGCACTTAAGTTGTCACAGCAGCAAGGCAACAAAAAAGTTTTATAATTTAGTGCAAAGAGAGATACTGGAATAAAGGAACCAAAACCGTTAGTGATTTTCAAACCAGGTTTTTCATCAGCCAGAATATTTTCTTTTCTGAGCTGGGGATTGCACCTTCCCATGAAAACCCTTAGAAGCCATGGTGAAGTAATGCCCTTCCTGCTGCATTCCCCAGGGCTGGCTCTCCCTGCATCCTAACATGCTGGGTAGGCAAGGCTCCTGCAGTAAGCAGGGGAGGAAGAGCATGAAAAGGCTAAAAGGCACTGAGGCCCTTGTAGGCCCTAATTAAAAAACACTCAGAAGTAACAGTAATGATATGGATACTTACACTGGGCTTTGCCAGGTCTCACTTGAAGCATGCACTTAGAGAATTAAATGCTTGCAGGCAGCCCAGAATTGCTTGTCTTTCATTGAGGAAAAAAACCTTCCATATTGCAGTAAAAGAAGTTAATGTGTCAGTTCAACTGTTTCATAAAATACTGTGTTAGATTATCTAGCAGTGAAATCTGAAACTTAGTACTTATATTTGAGTAGAGCTAGAGAAGTGTTGAGGAAGAAATCATGCGATGTAATTGTAGCTTGACCCAGGGGATCTCTTTAAATTCTATTTCTAATGTTTCTAATTCAGAATGATCAAAATGTGACCTTGTCTCACACTTACTGTAATTCCCAGGCTCCTTAGATTTCTTTTACTGTAATTATGCTCCATCCAGGTTAATGTAAGCACTTGCAAACTCCATGGTCTAGGAAAGAATATAGACATATTTACAGAATTAGTGATCCTGGAAAGGATTTGTGTGTCATGAAGACATTGTGTGTGAATTCCCTGACTAATTCTGTGGAGAGGAAAAAAAAAAAAAGACTGATTTAATTTTTAGACCTATAAACAAGTGAGCATGAGTAATAAAGAGAGCTTATTTTGTGTTTAATAATTTGTCAGTGTAAGAAAAAGTCTGTCTTTATATTTATTTTTTTTAATAATAAAAATATAAATAAGTCTGCCTTTATATTTTTATAATTATCATGAATGAGGAGAGGGTTCCTCAAAAGTGGTATGAAATCTTAGGAATAAATGCATTCATCAGGCACTTTATCTTGTCCTGGGAAACTTCAGTTCCTGAAGTTTCCTGAACTTCCTGAAGGAAGTCCTTCAGGAGAAGGAAACAAAGTAGAACCTAAATTGGAGAATGCATTTTTTAGTAGTGATTAACTTTTTTTCTTTTTTTTTTTTTTTTATTCTCCCATCTTGTTTTAGAAAGAGAGTTTAGTAAAAATGTATGTTAATGATTTGAATATTGAGTAGCTAATTGAAGCTGCCTGGCATGGTCTAGTGCTTTTTCTAAGTCATCAAATAAAATTAATCATAACCAGCATCTCTGCATAGATTGAGAAACCAATGACCTGGCCAAGAATGCAGCCATTGATAGACTTTTGATTCTGGCTGGCTGTGAGGTCATACTAATGACAGGAATTCTTAGTTCTGTGTTGGGTTTGCTTTTGAAGCTTATGAGAGTTATCAGAGGAATTACTGCTCTTCTCTCCTATCCCCCAGCTAACAAGCAAACAATGTAGACCTTAATTGTTGTTCACATATTGCTACAGTGGACTGAGGAAGAAGGCTTTTGTGCATATGCCAACACTGCCCAACCTCGACTTTCATAAAACTGGAGATGGGGTACGATATATATTTGCTTATTTATATATATTTCTACATGCTAACATTTCTTATGTTGTTTTTCTGTCAGAACTTTTCAAAAGAAAGCGAAGATCTATGCAGCTTTTAAGATTTTTCTTTACAATTCTTATATTCTGAATCGTTTAATTTTCTTTTCTGTAAAGTTCATGATGAACTGCAATACTCAAACTAATTTAGGAGGTGAAGAAGACTTCCACAGCGTTCCTATCCACCATATACATGTTTTTAACTCTGATTCTGTTTCATGTTTACTGTGTTTTAAGTCAGTGCTAGGGAAGAGACACCCCAGTGAAAGATGCAGTTCCTGGGTAATAGTGACTACTGAGTTGACAAGACTCTGGATACAGGGGAAATCAATTGTTGATGCTCCAAATGTTAGGATTCTGTCTGTGATTTTCTTTCAGAAATGTCAATTCCATATAATGCCTTTGGAAGCAACCCATAGATTATGCTCAAGACATTTAATTTTGAAAGATAGCAATGTGATCTCATTCTCATAACTTCATGTCAAACTGTGAACATATTACTTCCAACTTTTGGTGTGATTCTGGTAATTTGCTTTTATTTTTGTTTTCATGCCTTAATGATCCTTATTAATTAGAGTAACCTTTCCTCCTTTGTTTGGTTTAGTTGGATGGAGCAGAGCCATCGGGGCAGCTGCAAAGTGCTGATGAGGAGGTCGTCTCTGCAGCCTGCCGCCTTGTTTGTGAATGGGCCCAGAAAGTGCTGAGCCAGCCTTTTGATACAGTCTTGGAATTGGCTCGTTTCCTTGTCAAAAGTCACTATATTGGTACCAAGTCAATGGCAGCTTTAACAGTGATGGCAGGGGCACCAGCAGGTAATGAGATAATGCTGAATGTTGAAATGGGGGAATCTTACTGCTGAGAGTAGTAACAGCTTGGTTTGAGGAAGCATTTCTGTTCAGGGCAAACTTAAACACTGACTCTGAGCACTGAGCATTCATTTATGTGATTTTAGTCACATTGCTGCAAATTACTGTTCTTGCTGGTAGTCTGGGTAAAAGTCTGAATATCAGCACTGGTGTCAGGTTTAGATGCTGATCCTCCCATTGCTCTGATGAGGACCCTGGTCTTTTAAAGCACTTCCGGGCATGTGAGTACTTGTGCTGAACTTATATCCTTGGCTAGAACAGGAGTTTGGTGCTGCCTCAATGCTGGTTTATAGATAGACTGCTGGTGTAGCTGTGTTTCTATCTGCTAACTTACCCTCATTTGGAAACAATTTTCTGTCAAGAGCACATTTTTTTTGTGTGGTTTCCTTCCTTCTGCATGCTCAAAATCAGTCACTTAATCATTTAAACTGTGTTTTGGTGACCATGGATAAAGCAAATTACAAAAATGAAGGATGAGAAGGCAAATGCAGGTGCACAACATACCCCCAGACTTACCTGTGAGAAGTTCTGACTAGGCCTATCAAGCAAAATGTCTTCAGATCAAGGCCAGCCTCTCGAGACAGTTCTAAATGGAAAGTGGTGTTCAGGTGATCCCCTTCTGGGACCCTTTTTCCTTCCACCTCTCTTTCCTTTATTCCAGCTTGGACCTGACAGATGGCAGTGGTGGGTTTTCCTGCTTGTATGCTCCATTGTGACCTAATGCTTGGCTACATTGGTTGTGCTAGAAGGGACACTCAGGGTATGAACAGTCCTTCTCATGTAGCTTCTCCCCCTCACTTCCTTCAAGACAAGATGGTTTTCCTTCAAGGAAAAGGGCAGTTACTTCTAGTGCATGCCTCTGTGGTTTGGATAGTCATTTTAGAAGAGATTTTTCCTAGCATGACAAAAAAAAATATTTCCATTCCTCTTGCAGGGAACTACAATATCTCTGTGCATTAACTGAGAAAAAAAAACAACTTCTACTGTCAAAGAAAAGTTTGAGGATTTTTTGCTTACCAATATTACTTGCCCATATAGAAGAATTGTGTGCCAGTAATTTCAATATATTTGGGCATTTCACTGCTCTGTGAAGAAGAAATTGTGGAGACATGTTATCACATTTAACCTCTTGTGCTTCATGCATACTTCTGCTGAGAGAGTGGGCTCCCACATCACAGTTCCTAAGCATGTGCTGGGCATGAAAACCAAATACTTTGGTTTAGTATTGTAAAATTAGTATCAATAAAACCAGTAAAGGAGTAAAATGGTGTGGATTAATATACAATTAGTAGTTACTTTAAAACTCTGTAACCTCAAAATGTAAATAAAACAATGTTAAAGCGTTTCTAAAGGGGTAGTTTAGCAAGGTTATTTGGTCTCTAAGGAGCATGCTAATCCTCTTGATTGTTAATAAACAGAAGATCATAAACGTGATGTGATTGTGTAAGGGAAATTAGTACTAGCTGCACTAAGGACACCAAGTCTGTTTTCTCCCTGAAAGCAGCACTTGCTTGCTTTGTGATTAGCAAAGTAATTTCTCCAGGAAAAAAATGTTCTTCCATCCTAATTTCCATTGTTTTTTCAACTTTTTCTTCTTTTTTTTTCCTGAAGACTTCTCTTTTTGCCATTTTTCCCTCATTATGCCGGATCACACAGAAGTTTAGATTCATTCTGATACTAGATGCACTATATTTAATGCCTTGGCCATTAGGTAATGTCATCTGCTCAGAACTGGTCCTCTATGACACAGACTCACAGCTTTCTAGAAATATTTTTCATTTAAAGCTGCCCTATAACCGGTAACAAAACAAACCCGCGGCAGGTTTGGATTTTAAAGCTCATCTGAAACGTGCTCGCCGCCCTCTGCTGCCGGTTCAGTGAAGTGCGCCGGGCTGGGATTGTGCTGACACATACGCTGCCATTTGACTTTACTAGAAACAAGAGAGCCATACAGAGTATTTCAGTAGCTTTTGCCCAGCTTGTCTAACAGGCAGAGATTTTTTCCACAAATGTGGAAATAAACTGAAACTGAATAGGTTTAAGCATGAAGTGGATGAGACAAACTCATGGAGGAGGTGTTTGCAGAATGGTTTGGAGATGCCTGCCATGTATTCTCTGTTAGATACAGAAGCAGCACCACAGTAGACAGAGTACATTTGGTTATTAATTCTCCTTCTTTTGTTTTCAGGAATAAAAGGGATCCCCCAGCCCTCAGCTTTTATACCTACTGCTGAAAGTAATTCTTTTCAACCACAAGTGAAAACTCTGCCATCTCCTGTTGATGCTAAGCAGCAGCTGCAGCGTAAGATCCAGAAGAAGCAGCAAGAACAGAAACTGCAGTCTCCTTTGCCAGGAGAGTCTCCAGTAAAGAAAACAGAAGGCACTGCAACCAATGGTGTGACCAGTATATCTAATGGAAGTCCTGCCATTCTGTCCCCTCCACCTATTGGCATTGTTGTGGCTGCTGTCCCCAGCCCCATACCGGTAATGCTCTCCAGCAGTTGTCTAGAGAATTCTACATTGCCAGTAACTAAGCAATGGTGTCAGTGGATTAGAACAGTTTCCTTTCAAAGGCTTGTGTGCCTTGATGCTTTTCTGTCTGAGCTGTGTTATACCACATTAGTTACAGGGTTGATACAGAGGCAGCAGAATTCTGATCATGTAACGTAGGCCAAGTTCATCTTTGAAATCATTAAAGTGAGCCTTGACATGAATTTTAACCAGATGAGAGAGCTGACACCCATTGTGTGGGTTACTGAGGCCCTAATATGGAATCTAAATAGTCTTTCATTGACCCAGTGCATTTAGTGACAGGTACAATTTTATTTTGTATGAATGTCTGTAGTACAGAACATTTTTGTCCTTCAGCTATGTAAAATTGGGCTAGGCAGTACAGAAGGTTGTTTAGCTTCAAGATGTTCGCTGTGCTGTTCATTTTGATAGGTAAGCCAGTTTTTCTGCCTGATAGTGAGTTTGTATTTAACTCACTTTTGAAACCTTAACAATGAGCAGTATTTTGAACACATCCTCTCCTCTTCAGCCTTTGTATGTCTGTCTTTTTGTCCCAGGTGGTAAAGGATTGGATGAGAATGGCCCTTTCATTAGCAAAAGAGCAAACTAATGTGTACACCAGTGCCTCATGCCTTAAAAACAGAAAGCATACATCTTCTACCAGTCCTTATACAGAGGAATAGAAATTGTCCTGACAAGTAGAAGAGCTTATTTTGTTTCAAACTGACATTTGCTAGCTTTGGTGTGTTCAGCTCTGTTGTCTTTCACCTTTAAAATGCTTGGAGCTGAGGTAATGTGTGGGCTTTGGGGACTTCTTCCTTCGTTGCCACGCCTTTTCTTTTTCTCTCTGCAGGTGCCAAGGACCAGGCAGTTGGTGACATCTCCAAGTCCCATGGGATCGTCTGAGAGCAAGGTCCTGCCGCTCAATGTTCAGGTGGTCACTCAGCACATGCAATCAGTCAAGCAGCCGCCAAAGACTCCCCAGAACGTTCCCGCCAGCCCCGTTGGTGACCGCTCTGCCCGGCATCGCTACCCGCAGATCCTACCCAAGCCAGCAAACACCAGTGCTCTCACCATCCGCTCTCCCACCACGGTGCTATTCACCAGTAGCCCAATCAAGACTGTTGTGCCAGCTCCACATGTGAATTCCTTAAATGTGGTAAAAATGACAGCAATATCTCTTGCCCCGAGCAGCAGTAGTGTGCCCGTCAAACAGACACCTTCAGTGAGCACTAGTGCAGGAGCAGTGGAAGAAGGGAGGACTGGTCCACAGATCAAAAATGGATCTGTTGTTTCACTTCAGTCTCCAGGATCTAAGCCTAGCACTGCCGTCGCTACGCCTGCAGTCAAGATCAAAACGGAACCAGAAGCATTGCTGGATGAGAACTCTGCACAGGGCCAAGAGAGCTCTGACATGTCTAAATCCATAAAGGCAACCCCTGACCTGCCTCCTGCACAGCTAATTAATTTTGAGGTTGCAGCCCTGAAGGTTTCAACGGATGATGTCATGGAGCTAAAACCAGGTAAGGGCTGTGATCAGGAAGCTGAAGAAGCAGGGACCAAATATAAGACACAGTCTGATGAAATCACACCAGTTTCTTCAGCAGGCAATAATCAAAACACTCTTAAGATCACAGTTGCCAGTCAAAACTTGTCCAGCACCAGCATCAATTCACCTCCTACTGGTGAGTCTATGACTAAAGACAAAACATGCAGTAAAAGTCCAAGAAAGCGACAACCTTCCACGCTTCAGGATTCCCAGTTACCACCTGTAAAGAAACCACTAGTGGAGCAGTTTGCAGCTGGTAATGCTGTGGAGAGTCAAAAAGCTAACAATGTTAAGAAGGCTCTGAAGGTTGGATCATTAGCTAACAGTGACAATACAGCAACACTTGCTCAAGTTCCCAGCAAGGTACCAGTGACTGTACCTGTACCTTCTACAGCTGCTGCAAACTTAACAACAGACCTTTCTTTGAGCACCAATTTAAATACCTGTGATCCTGCTTTAGAACAGCAGCTTGCATCAGCATCATCTCCAGATATAAAGGTAAAATTGGAAGGAAACTTGTTTATCATAGAAAATGATTCAAAATCTGATGGCAGCTTTAACCCAAATACGTGGCACCATATCACCAAAACCTCTGATTTTGCATCTGTGAATTGTGATCAACAGCAAGATATCAGTGTTATGACTATTGCTGGGCACTCTGGCTCTAGTGACTTACAGGAATCTGCGTGGGAGCCGGTGCACTGTGAAGGGATACAGCAGGATGTGTACAGCCAGCAGCTACAGAGCCAGATCCAGGACTCCTTGGATCAAATACAAGCACAGTCTTCAAATCAGTTACCTCTGCAGTCTGAGCTGAAAGAGTTTGAGCATACAGTCCCTCAGTCAAATGAAAACTTCTTTTCATTTGATGACGACCTTACCCAGGACAGCATTGTGGAGGAGCTGGTGCTCATGGAGGAGCAAATGTCCATGAATAACTCCCATCCTTATGGTGGTTGTCTGGGAATGACAATTCAGACTCAGGCTGCAGCTCAAGGAGCTCCCGTGTCATCTCATCCAAGCAGCACGCACTTTTACCATTCGATCCATAACAACAGCACTCCAATACACACTCCCACCCCCACCCCTACCCCGACTCCCACCCCTACCCCGACTCCAACACCCACCTCTGAAATGATTGCTGGATCTCAGAACATGTCGAGGGAGAGCCCTTGTTCGAGGCTGGCTCAGACGACTCCCGTAGACAGCGCCCTAGGAAGCAGCCGGCACACGCCCATTGGCACACCCCATTCCAACTGCAGCAGTAGTGTCCCTCCAAGTCCTGTGGAATGCCGAAACCCGTTTGCATTTACTCCCATCAGCTCTAGTATGGCTTACCATGATGCCAGCATCATATCAAGTAGCCCTGTGAAGCCAATGCAGCGGCCTATGGCTACCCATCCTGACAAAACCAAGCTCGAGTGGATGAATAATGGCTACAGTGGGGTTAGTAATTCCTCAGTTGCAAATCATGGCATCCTTACAAGCTACCAGGAGCTGGTGGAAGATCGCTTCAGGAAACCTCACGCTTTTGCAGTTCCCGGCCAGTCATACCAGTCTCAGCCGCGCCACCACGACACTCACTTCGGCCGCGTGACTCCTGTTTCACCTGTGCAGCACCAGGCAGCCCCTGTCAGTAGCACTACCAAGCAGGAGGGCTTTGCTGTTCCTGCTCCTTTGGACAACAAAGGAACTGGTTCATCTCTCAACAACAGTCTGAGATGCCGGAGTGTGAGCCCTGCTGTCCATCGCCAGCGTAATCTCAGTGGAAGCACTGTTTACCCTGTGTCAAATATACCACGCTCTAATCTGACACCTTTTGGAAGTCCAGTGACTCCCGAAGTTCACAATGTATTTGCTAATATCCATGCAGACACCAGTGCCAATAACATAGCACAGAGAAGCCAGTCAGTCCCATTGACTGTGATGATGCAGACGGCCTTCCCGTCTCTTCAGAAACAAACAAACACTAAAAAAATAACCAATGTGTTGTTAAACAAACTTGATTCTGATAGTGATGATGCAGTGAGAGGTTTGGGAATGAACAACATGCCCTCAAATTACACAGCCAGGATGAATCTCACTCAGATTTTGGAGACATCCACTGCTTTTCCTAGTGCCAACCCACAAAGTATGATCAATTCCAGCACTTCAGTTTATGAATTCCAAACACCAAATTACCTCACAAAAAATAGCAGCACCGATCAGATCAGTTTTTCTTCTGGAGATAACCAAGCACAATCAGACATCGGAGAGCAGCAATTAGATTTTAGCAGCACTGTAAAAGACCTTTTAGGGGAGGACAGTCTGCCAACAAACCAGCAGCTGGTGAATCAGGTGGCATCAGATCTCAATAACGTTGCATCTGTCTTTCCCAGCGACATCAGGTTGTCTTCCGAGCTCTCAGGCAGCATTAACGATCTGAACACTTTAGACACAAATCTACTGTTTGATCCAGGTCGTCAGCAGGGACAAGATGATGATGCTACACTGGAGGAATTAAAAAATGACCCCTTGTTTCAACAAATCTGCAATGAATCCATTAACTCAATGACTGCATCAGGTTTTGAGTGGATGGAGAGTAAGGATCATCCTGCTGTTGAAATGTTGGGTTAATCTTGTTTTATAATATGTATGTAGCACACTGTATCTAACAGACAGACGTATTGTATTTGTCTTAATGGAAGTGCCTCCCGCAGCAGAAACACTTGCTATGTATTGTGGCATTTTTTAAAAAAGTTTGCTGTACCTGTTGCTCATTCTTCAGTAAGGAAAAAGCAGTCTTACCAATTTTAAACAAATCTCTGAAGGTGATGGGCTATCAAAGAGCCAGTATTAAAATTTGAAATTTGGAGTGTTTCCCATTCAACATTTCTTGTTTTAGCAAATAAAGAAGTGGTTAATGGCAGCCAGTAATAACAGCTATGGTTGATGCTTTGGGAGGGTTTTAATTCAAGCTCGTTAGTAAGCTTTCCATACTTTGTATTGGTTGTTACTTCTTAGTAGGTGATCTTTACTTTGTCATCCAGGTTTGAAATGCAGGGTGCCTGCAGGTAGGTGAGGTGGTGGGGAGTGGGTACAAGTGGACCAGGTGACATGCAGATGCCTGATCATTGTGTAGCTGTCTGGAGCATTGCTTGAGGGTGAACTTTGGGAAATCTCTAGCACTGGTGCCATTGGCATCTCCAGTAAAATGCAGAGATGGGAAAAGCTAACAGGAATGATCAAGGAAAAAGATGCACTAAATTTTTTTATTTAAGGGAAATAAATCTATGTAGTTATTTTATCCATTAATATTCATTACATACTTGATATTTTAGTTCTCATGTCAATGTTTTTATATTAGATAAAATTAATGCAAAAAGATTTTGAGCACTGAGATTTAATCTAGGCATAAACCCTATTTTAAAGTGATAGGTACTGTTTATCAATGCTAGAGAAGGAACATGATATTTTCCCTCCTTTTTTCCTTTTTTTTTAAATAGAGAGCTGCTGGAGCTCATTAAAATACTGTTTCTAAATGTTACTCTTTTTTTTAAGTTTGCTCTTTCCTAACCCAGTGGAGGGCGTAGGAAGATGTTATTTTCTCTCTATTTAGTAGGTTGAGCTTTTCTGTCTTTCTTGCTCGTTCTCTTTCTCTCAAACAAAAGATTATTAAAATATTAGAAAATGTGGTTAATCTAAAAATATTTCATATAGAGCCATAATACTGCCAGGCACTTTACAGATACACAGTAAGACCCATGATCTTTCTTTTGGTAAAACTTCTTTTAAAAGAAGTTCTTACTGTTTTGGAAGCCTGAATTCTGTTTTCAAAAGTAATTTGACAGGGTCAATGAATCTAATTTTTAGTATTATTATTTTTTTTAAAAGACAAAAAATGCTGCCCCTCTGGAAAATGAGAATTAGACTTCCGTCCCACTGGTTCAGTCAAACCAAAAAGACCTTTTGTTTTATCAGCATGGTATACATGGATCTGTAATGGTCAAAAGACCCAGCTATGGGTATTTACTCAGCTATGGCCTTGAAGCTAGAAAGAGGACTTGCAGAAGCAGGTTTTTACAAAAGAAGTGATGCACTGAGTATGCTACAATACTATCCCTTAAGCCTAGTATAAAATGGATTACTTTGCCTGTGACTTGACACAAAGCAGAAGATAGAGAAGGAAAAATTTTCTTCTTTTGCATTTCTTTGATGGATGGTCATGAAGTTTATGAAGGGGGAGATTCAGTAAACCCCACTAGATTCCTCTAAGGGGAAGATGCTGAGATTTTCATGTGATTTGTGTTTTTCTTTAAGTGTCTTGGTGGTCTCCTGTTTCTTCAGTTTTTGAAAATGACTCGAGATCCCAGTACTGGTCAATTTTTTTTTTTGGCAGTGCTGATTCAACTTGTGCTGCTGCATTGGCACTGAAGGTGCTGGAATATCATGGCTTCTCTTGCCCTTGCCCCAATTCATCACTAGTTTATGGCTTCTTCTGCAGAGACAAACAGTTGTGCCAAGCTGTAGCACCTTATGGGGGCCTGATTTCACTGTGCTTGCAACAGAAGATTTGCCACTTCATCAGGAACAAACCTGGAGAGTTCTGATCCCTCCTTGAAGCACAAGGGTGTTGCGATAATGTAGTTTGCTTTAAGACCAAGTGACTCTTCCAAGGCAATGGGGAGGAGACAAAGATGCATAGTGACCTGCTTGTTGTCCTGCCAGGTGTCTGTCAGTAAGACTTGAACCATTTTTCTTGTAGACTAAAGTTGCTGAAGGCAGGGCTTGAATTCTGTAATTGCCCATGGCCTTTTGACAGAGATGTGCTGAACATCCTCTCACCCTGGTGAGAGGATGGGTCTGAGAGACACTCAGCATCTTTTTGTTTCTGTTTTCTGACCCTGTGTGAAGTGCCAGCACTACTGTGAATAGGTGAAACCTGTTTGGATGGAGCTGGGAGGGTCCCTTCCAAGTGAGCTGTTGTGTGACTGTGACTCAGGGCCAGCTGCAGGAGTGCTGCCTGGCTGGCCTCACCTTGGGGTGCAGACACTGCCACTGCCTGGGGGAAGGAAGCTTAGCCTAACTGATAGGGTTTTTTACAAGATTTCTCACAAAAGCAAGAGTCGATTTAAAGTTGATGCATTCTAAATTATGCAGCCGTCACCAAAGGTTTTTAAAAGTGTGCTTAAAATTATCTTTAAATGCAAGCATTACATTGGGCCTAATATGTGACTTATTTAGCAGAAATATTGTAAAATCAGTGGGTTTAAAGCAAATATATGTTTAATTTTAAAAGTATTAAATTCGATAAGAATTGTTTCAAGTAAAATCCAAGGCACAGGCACAGCTTTGTACATTGGTATGTATCATTTTAGAGATGTTTGTGTGTTGGTGTTATAATTAATGTTAGGTCCCTGTACTTAGTGCTAGTTAGTTCTTTATGATACATTGAGACAGAGCACTACTGCACACCAAAGTATGCAATACCCAAAGGAAAATTCTGTGATCCTAACAAATGGAAGCCTGTCTTTGTCAGATACTCCAAAACTGAATTTGAGACAGTTCTGACCCCTTGTTTACATTATTGGCTTCCTACTAACATAAGAAATAAATTATTTTGATAGCAGTTTTTGCTAAAGTATACAAACTAGTGAATTTGTACCCTGTGTACAGTATTGCAGCAAACACTTTAAATTTGATTGCTTGGTTAGTCCAGCAAACTTTCTGGGTTCATATATTGCACTAAAATTCTGTTGAACCTGTGGCAGGCACATTCCTTAGGATAAATGCAACAAATACGGCCCACAGATTTAAAAAAAAGGCAAAACAAAAAAAAAAAACTTTTTAATGTGTTTCATTATTAAAAGGCAAAATGTCATTGAAAGTGACAGGTGAAATTGTCTTATGTAGCAATGTGCATTGATCTCAATGAGATATTTCTATTTTTGATTCTCTTACATGAGAATATTGCAGCAGGAAAAATTAAGTTTAGTTTGCTTCACCATGTTAATACATGATCACAAAACGTGCATGAGTGTTAATGACTTAATCTTGTACAGTACTAGATATATTCCTGTAACCACTTTTATTTTTTTTTATTCTTTTGCTGTATTGAAGCTGGTTCAGTGTTAACCAGGTGAGCATAGTTATTCACAAGTTATTTACTTTTTTATGTTAACTAATTCAGCTTAGTTATTGTTGAATATGTTCCTTTCTTGGATTATTTTTTATTGTTCTGGTGTTGAAAGACATTTTTGCATCATTTTATCATGATAAGAATTCATGAAGTAAATAATTTGCAAATAATTGCAATAAGCACTGATTTCCGAACTGAAAAGAAGGAAAGTGTTTCTTGTGCAGTGCATCTGAGGATCATTTAATAGTCTTGTACTATACTGTGCTTTATTTACTGCACCGTAAGGAAAGAAAAATCCCTGTTCCACATTTTCATTTAGTGCAGGAAATCCAGTTCTCCCCTCTTCCCCAGTGTTTTGTTGTCTGTTGTACTGCTGAAACTACAGTAGTTGAATATTGCAGTAGCATTTCAGTTATTTTTTTTATTGAAAGTGCTCAAAAATTGTTTTTTAAATGTTTTCAAAAACAATAAAAACATTTTATATTAAAATTATTTCTGGAGTTTTTTCTTTATATGGAAAATGTGCTTTAGGGCTGGCCTGAAACACAGAACTTTGTGCGATGACTGGTGACAGCTGCTCATTTGAACCTTGCTGCAATTGCTAAGCCCAGTGAAGCTGAGTGTGAAGGTGAATCTTCCTCGCTGGGGTGCCTTGGTCAGTCTTAGTCCCAGTGTTGGTTTCATGCCTGGGCGGTAGCTCTTGCTCTTGTAACATATAATATCTCATTGCTGGTGTTGCCATCTGCTGCGTTGCTGCTTGCCTGGTTTTGCTTTCCCATTTTCTGAGGTGCTCTTACAAGAAGGTGTTAATGTGGCTTGACTTGCTAACATAAAGGGGAAAATGTATACTTTGATCTATGGATTCCTGTATTTGGATTGTAAAATTGCATGTAAACCCTTCAGTACCCATCACAGTCTGTGTGAACAGGATGGAAAGGCATTGCCACAGGGCAGGAACTGGCTACAAGAAAAATGAGGGATGATAAATATTCAGGTTTTCATGCCAAAGAGATAGTGGTTTACAGACTACATCCTAGACTGTAGAGGTGCTGAGATGAGCTGGTGAGTGACAAGATTTGATGGTAGCACAAAATCACTTAGGCTCATCGACAAAGAAAAAGAATTGTCAGGGAGATATAAGACAACATAAGTGAAAGAAAATCAGAAAATAATTTTAACATGTCATGGAAGGAAATACTATTAATATATCTCACTGCATGCTAAACATGCTTTACAAAGAGTTCTCAATGAACAATTGGCAGACACACTTCATGTTCTACAGTCAGAAAAAATGCAAATTTAAAACTCCTAAGGTATGCGATGGAATATAATGTAGAAGATAATAGCAGGATACTTTAGAAATTGACAGTTCATCTGAAGTAATAACAGGTTTTAATTGGAACCTCTCAGCTGTAAATTTGAAAGAATTTGTCTTAATGGTTAATAAAAATGATCAAAAGAACTAACAAACTGTGAATGGAAATGTCATAACAGGAAAGATTTAAGAAGGTAGAAATCTTGGAACTGAAGTCATGAGCTTTGTAGGTTTCAAATTTACATGCTTAATAAAGACATCCAGAGTAAGTCCTAAACAATTACTTTGAAATATTTTTATATCTCCAGAAATACAAATCTGTATGTGTGAATGCAGCTGGTATTCCACAGAATTCCACCTCTGGGGTTAAGGATTGCTGTGTCAAATGAGGCAGTGGTTCATGTAGTCCATACAGTGTCTCTGGCAGCTGATACCTCTTCTCTGCAGCAGAGCTGCATTATTTCGTGGTCACAGAATAATGGTCTCTTTGGAAACTGCTCTAGACTCAAGAAACAGAAGCTCTGTCTGAAGCCAGTCAGAGTTAACCAATGCTGGTTATCTTGCTGCTCTCCTCCCTCTTTTAAAAATGGTACAAGTTAAGCTTTGAGAAGGAGACGAAATCAAAGAAAAATGTGTAATGAGGTTTACAAATTGGAGCAACACTGGGAAGTTATTCCCAGCTTAAGGAAGGAGCGGGGACCTGACTGTGTCCTTAAGATGTTTCTGAGTTGGGGATCCACAAAATAGCTAACAATTAACCAGAATGTGCCCAGGCCTGTGCTGTGCTGTGTTTGTCCTCTGGCTGCAAGGAAACCTTGTCCAGGTAGCCATAACAGAGGAGCCTGCAGGCAGCTCCCACTCAGTGCTGGCAGTGATGCCACTTGTGTGTCCTTGCCTTTTATCTGAAAGTGCAGCTAGAAGTTCTCATGTGAACATCCTTTCTGCTTGACCTTTGAAGTAGTGAGCAGAGTTGTTTTCTGGTAGGAAAATCCTGTAACAGCTCAAATAAGGCAGCGTTCCATGGACTGTGTGTGTGGATTGTCCATTCCATGCTGCACAGTTGGGGGATCTGAAAGGATGTAAGACTGTCTCTACTGCCCTCTCTTTGTAGTGCTCACTCCAGCAAATGGCATTTTAAGCATTACTTCATAGGATATGAGTGCCTTTGTTACTGCTGTTGTAATAAGCCAACACCTTCTAGTGCATAGTTAACATTACCTGATGAAATTGCAAATCTTTCAGTCTCTTGCTTTTCCTACCGTGTTAAACAAAGAGAAAAGGGTGAAATACAAACTCAGGAAAGCCAGGGTCATTAAGTCGGAAATGAACTGAGGACATGGAAAAAATTGTTCAGAAAGCATTTAAGCATTTAGTGCTAAAAAGACAGCTGTTTCTTGCAGATTACGGTGTTTAAATAACCCAAATAAAATACTACCTTGATATAATGCAGAATACATAACTGAATGATTATAGTTCTTGATAGGTCATAACATTTCTGCCATGTGCTTTGGATATGTAGGAAATATCCCGTTAGAGATGAAAATACTTGAAATGTGTTGGAACATTTGCATATTTATTCTCCAATAGCTTTGTCGTGCCTCCTCCTGAGTCTGTTCTTCCTGGGCCTGCCTACCCATTTTCTATATCTGGTAATACCTCAGTTCTGAAATCATTAAAAGGGTCCATTTTTGTCCCTATGGCTCATCTTTTCTCTGCTGTCAGCTTCCTTTTAAATAAACTGCTTTTATATGCAGTTTATTATGATAAGTTATGTATTATTGGAACCTTGCCTATCTACACTAGCTAATTAGATGATGCCTATTAGAATAAAATTTTCAGTGGCTCTCAAGCTGCTGATTCAAGTAATGTTAGCAGTATGCTACTGATCCAAAGCATATATTGCTGTTTGTGCTGGGGGGTTTTGAGTCAAATGTTAAAATTGTACTTGAAAAATTGGGCCAAGGACTGAAATGAGCCTCAGCAGCTTGGCATTTTAGCCTACCTATGCATAAAAGGGGCCACTTTGATGGAACTGTTTTTTAAGTTGTATATATATTATACCAAATAAGCTAAATATGCTTTTAAGGTCTTCCTACATGGTAAAGGTAGGAAGAAGAAGATGCATAGGAAGCTGAAAATACATTTTTATTTCTTCAGGGGTTGATAGCCTTACGTTCATTTATTAACTTCTTGGTAGTGGATTTTTGTGATGACAGGGCAATACCTGACTCCTGCTGGGGCTGAGCCCATCTGTAGCTATCTGTAGCCTCAGGTTTTTGAAGCACTGTGTGGAGGAGGTAGCTAGTGGGAATGAAGAGAAGCTGTCCTGCAGCCTTCCTCAGGTAGCCAACCTTTTTCTTCAAATTGGTGCTTCTCAACATACTTTAGAGAGTGTTGGGCTCTCTTTTTGCAAATATTCTCCTTTTGTTTCTCGTATGGATGGGAAAACAAAGCACTGTAACTTATCCTACATTATAAATAAACTGATAAGGATTTGGTCATCTCCTTTCCCTATCAAGAATACCCTTAAGTGTTCTATTTGCCTGCTCTGTATGAGTACTTCAAAAGGACACTTGTTCCAAGGGCTATGATAATCAGCTCCCAAAGTGATCATGCCCAAATCCTCCTTACTCTGTGAAGAGGCATTTTGGAATGTGCTGTTTGAAAAGCTGTGTATAAGCAATGATTGGTTCTGACTGAAAAAAAAAATCTCCTTGATTCTATTTCAAATTGCTTTGAAAAGCAATCTGTCTTGCTGTATGTAGAGATGAGAAGGATGATGAAGTGCCTGTGTCCAAGAGGTCCTGCTCAAAGGTTCTTGGATCTTGCACCAATGGCATAACTAAAATCTGCTCTGACATAGATTAGTGGTGGACAGCAAAACTAACACAGGGACTGAAAATGGCTGTCTCTGAAAAAGTAAAATAGGATATCTCAGTGCTTACTAATAAGGAATTGCCAAAGACCTGTTATGTTGCACATAACTTTAAATTACTTCAGTGTTTTAGGAATTATCTGAGGTTAGCTTTTTATCAAAAACAGTAGCTGTATAATAATAGGAGGATATTTGCATTTCCCTTTGCTTTTGGCAGAGGTAATACTCTATCCATTAATAAATATCATTTTACAGCATGCACAAAGCCCTACATTTTTGTCAGTTAACTGGTTTTTAGGAGTTCCTTCTTTCTATCTAGCCAGCCAGACCTGAAGATACGTGGACACCTCTTGAATGGTGTGCTATTAAGTGTAGTTTAGCATTATTGGTAATTAATTCCCAGTGACAAAACTTTCAAGATCATTGAAAGCCAATCAGTGGACCAAGGATAGCACATTGAAAATCTGTGTACTCAAAAGTATTTGAACATTAAAAACACCTGAGTAATTCAAACTAACTAATAACAGCAATTATTTACGATTCCCATTTTCCTAAGTAAATAGGAGAGAAACACTATAAGAAGGAGCATCTTGTGTGAAACTGAGATGTGGGAAGATGGGAGTGCAGAACACAGCTTCTTCTGGTCTTAGCAATGTTTTAGGCACTGGCAAAGAGCATATAGCACATACCATTACATACACATATGGAGAAGGACAATCTCAAGGTATTTAAAGAAGAAAAGCTCAAATATGTAATCACTAGAAAGTTCTTACTTCTCTAACATTGCGATGGGTTGAGCTGATAGCAAAAATATCCACAATTAGTGTGTTAAATATGGGATCACTGGTGGATAATTAATCTGGGAACAGTGTGACAGCAGTTGACTGGAGCTCATCACCTCCGGGTTTGTGTTCTGGCAGCTCTCCTCCCCCATCAAGCTGAAATTAGAGAGAAAAAGATGACATCTGAGTGGTGGTGATTCAGACAAGTGTTTACCATTTCATTCAAATGCATATGCACAAAATGAGTGTGACTTTCCACCTCCACTACAGTTGCTCTTCTTACTATGCAGGTTTGCTCATCAAGACAGAGACATTTCCAAAATAAATTGCTTGTAAGCTGTTAAACAAGTCACAAAAATTAGGAAAAACAATTTTTATATCTTTCTCTTCTACCCTGTGAGAGCTGGAGAGCTCAGCATCTTTCCTGGGAGACAGGGAAAAAGGGAGCTGGCCCAGAGCAGGTGTTGGTGCCTTGGCAACACAGGCCCACGCTTGGAGAGCAGTGTTAAATTTTGTCTGCTGGTTGCCTTGGAAAGGAGTTACTTGAACAGAGAATTTCTGGTTCACATCTGGTCTGTCCCTGGGTGATGGTCACATCTTGCTGTCATCCTGCAGGAGCAAGTAGAGCTGCAGGGCTTGAGACTGCTGGAGGCATTAGCTTGGCTTCAGGCACCACAGAAAGCACATCCAAACAAGGGTATGTTGCTTCTAAGGGACAGAAGAAGAGCCAAGGAAAACAGAATCTGTGACTTTGGAGAACAGAGAGTGAAAAGAAGCAGGAAGGGACTGGTGAAAACCTGCAAATGATCTAATAGCAGCCCAGTTGCAATGCAATGCACAGACAGCTGCCAGCCTGGAGTGACTACCAGACTGAAGTTCTTGCTTACAAAATTTAAGCCTTCATATTTGTACCAGTTTTGCATCTTGTTGTCATGGTGTTTGAAATCTAGTATTAATTGCCAGGATCTAGCCTGTATTTAACAATAGAGCCAAACAAGAATGTTAAGGCTTGGCTCTTAACTACATCTCTGCATTAGTCTCTTTACTGAGACATTGCCTTAATAGTAAAGAAATTGAGATTATTAGCATACCAATATGTGTTTACTTCTCTTAGTCATAGCAATGACTCATGACAAATAGAATTTTTTTCTATTAATTCCCTGTTGAACACAATTTTCCATTTACCTGTTACTGTGACATTGTGAGTGGTTCATAACATTTTCTACTGTATGACTCAGTAGAACAAAAGACAATAGGACAAAAATCTGTTTCTGCAATTTGCATCAGTTTTGTTGGGGTTTTGTTTGTTTGTTTGTTTAGTTGCAGTTAAAATTACTTCTATTCCTTTGGTTTAAAGGAAAACCAGCAAAAATAAAGTATCCAGTTTGATTTAAAATCCTCTGTAGCAAGTGTATCCTACATTTAATAAGTTAAAACATACTTTGGTTTTACTTGATGTCCTAGCTTTTATCACTTAATAATCACTATGATTAACATATATTGTTAAATGAAAGACTATTGTGATAATCCTTTGGAAATCTGAAATGAATCTCCTTTATCCACATAATTTCCTCCTTCAAAAGCAAACACTGCTTTGTGTTTTGGGGTTTTTTCAAAGTAGTTGAGTATTATGGTGCACTGATTCTCTTTGGCCTCGGAAAAGCATTTATGATAAAGGAAGATATAAGCTGTATGTCATAAATGTGTATCAAATTCAAACCACAAATTGGATCTATCAGGATAAATGCCATCAGCTTAGAGATGGAATTTTTTTAAAAACTTTTGTAAATTTTTGATTTTTTAGGTTAATTTAGATAGCAAGAGAAGTCAAATTTGTTACCAGATAATAACTCACTATTGGCATGGAGTAATGAGATAAAATATTAAGAGGTTTTTAATGGTGTGGATGTACAAGTGTTCCATTGCACTTAGATGATCAAAATTCAGGTTGTTCTCTGCAACTGAAAATCAATTATATGCTTTCAGAAGAGCTCTCTTCCACTAATAGTTTGTAATAGCATAAGACCATAAAATATTAAATGCTGGAGATATATATCTAACATAAGAACTGAATGTTTGTTAACAAACATATTTTGGTTTATGTTCCCCCACTTTTCAGTAAAAGAGTAATTTGGGTGAAGTGGTAGATGTCTTGCTGGAATATTGGAGATAACTATTGATCCCACTGAAAATGCACATGGGCATTACCTTATTATATGGATGCCTCTGGGTGCCAAACCCAGAAACACAAGTTCTGTGTTTCAGACCTGTTCATAGCAGGTCATCTGCTTATGGATTTGGGCATTGACTGTGTTCTAACTCCTATTCTGGACAGTCAGTGGTCTTTCCACTCAAAATATGAGTCAGTGCTCACTGACTCGCTGCTACTTAAAAAATGTGATATAACAAAATGACTAAGGGCATTATTTTAAATTTCAAAGGTATTGAAACGACACATTACTTAAAATTTAATGCTTGAGTTTTGATGTCCTACAGAAAAGCCCAATAAGTAATGTGCTAATAAAATATTCAAAATGAAAACCTTTACTAAACAGGAGTTTAGGATGTTGCTTCTTATAGCCTGATAAGCTGAGACTGAGACTGCAGAAAAGCAGACAGTTCTGGCTAGTGACAGTAACATGTAGTAAGATATTTATAGGAAGAAATAAAAGAGTATATTTTACTAGACTAACCAATACAATTCTGAGGAGAAAGAACAAATAAACAAAAACCACAAAACCTCCGCTGTGAGCTTTTGGGTCTCTGATGCTTTCTTTTGGACATGGTTTGTGCACTCTAGCAGAGTATGAGAGACAGCACTCCAAAATCCAGTGTTCATGTTTGACAGCTAAAAACCCACATGCTTTTTCTAGCAAGCTAGCAACAACAATTTACTAATCATTGCTATACTCAATCTCAGGAAAGACTGGACCTGGAAATTGTGCCTGTTGTAACTTAGGCAGATTTTCCTTCCTTGGATGTCACCCAGAAACTTAAATTTGGATGAACCTCTAAACTTGTGCTGGAAGACTGATGTAGGCAAAGTTGAGCCAAAGGAATTGGAAATTTTGGGTGTCCAGAGGGTCAATTCAGAAACACAAGAGAACTGTTTATTTTGAAATACCCAAAAACTTTGGGTCTTATTTTCCAAACTTTCTTGGATGGTCTTAGACATTGTTTCCCCAAGTAAATCTACCAGTTCATATGAAGCTACTTGCCCAAATGCCATTTGGTCTGTTTGTAAGACACTCATCTAAATTTTCATAGGTAATACCTTGATTCTGGAACATGCACAAACTGATGTTGATATTGAGACTGTGTTTCCTTGGCGCATCTGGTTAGCCTCTGGAAGGAGAATGTGAGTGTGTGTGATAATGGGTCAGGTTTGCCGGAGTCTTTCTGAGGAGCTGTTACCTGTGTGTTCTGTGGTCTGCTTGGGGCACAGTCCAAAGAGCTGAGCCTGGGTCTGTGTTTGTTTTGGAAAGGGAAGAGTTTCTCATCAGATGATGATGGCAGAAGTAGGTCACTGAGGCTGTGAGGGGCCAGGCTGGATCAGTTGAAAGGCGAGGAAAGACCCTGGTTTCATGCCAGTACAGGTGCTGCTGCATTTGTTTGTTGTTAGTGACCCGTTGTTTTTGACATGTTCATCCTAAGAGGGGTATGTTCTCTGCACTCCCAAACTGTGCAGTGCCTGGAGAAGTTTGGCTTAAGCTTATAGAAAGGTTTAGGGTCACAAAGCTCAGACTAAATCACTCTATTTACAGCTTTTTTAGCACAGCTCTTGGTGTGCCTGTTGGAAAGGCGGGTAGTCAGGGAGAGATTCCTTGGGGGCCTTGGGGGGAGAGCAGATTTTTTTTCTCGAGAAAGGTCTTGACAACATCGTTGTTTTGATTTCAGACACGGCTTTTACAGTTTATTTTTTTCTGTCCTCTGGCATTCTCCCGGCGTGGATGTTATGTCAGGTCAGCTCCTCACACAGCTGGGACTTCCTTCCTTCCCAGAGCACCCTGGAAGGCAGCACTGCCTCATCCTGGCGGCAAAGCCCTTTTTCCTCTCGGTTTTCCTCAAATTTTTGCAATTTCATGTTCCCTGAGTACAAGGGGTTAGGCAAGAGTTCCACAGCTTGGGCCTGGCTCTCAGAAGTGCAAAAAGAATCTTAAACTGCAGCAGGAGAGGTTTTGCCTGGACATTCAGAAGAAATTCCTCACGAAAGGGTGACTAGATATTGGAATAGGCTGTCCAGGGTGGTGGTAGAGTCACCGTCCCTGGAGATGTTTAAGAAAAGACTGGACACTTGGAGCCATGGTCTAGTTGACACGATGGTGTTCAGTCGTAGGTTGTACTCGATGATCTTAGGGGTCCTTCTCAACATAATCAGTTCTGTGATTCTGTAAAAAAAGACCTCGACAGTGTAAACCACCGGAAAAAATTTTAGAGAGGCGGCATTATCCCGCCGAGGCGCTGGGTAGGGCTCCGACGAGGGCAGGGCGGAGCGCGGCGCGGCTCCCGCGGCGCCCTGAGGGGCGGTGGGGCTGAGGGCGGCGGCCGCGCGCCCCCTCAGGCTGCCCGCGCGGCGCGTGTCTCCAGGCGGGGCGCGGAGCGACAGCCAATCGGGACTCGCCGCCGGCGCCCGGGTGGGCGGGGCCGGAGCCCCGCGCGCCAATCAGACGATGGGGAGAGGAGCGGGGCGGGGCGCGAGGCGGGGCGTAGGTAAACACGGCGGCGGGGGGCGCGCGCCGCGCGGCCATGGCGGCGGCTCCTGCGGAGGTGCTCGGGCTGCCGGGCGAGGAGGTGAGCGAGGCCCCGGGCCGCCCCCGCGCCTCCCGCTGCCCTCTCCGCGGAGGCCGGGCGGTGGCTTCTCCGCAGGGCTGAACCCCCCGTGGGGCGGGTGTTCCCCGCGGACCCGCTGCGGCGTGGCGCGGGGCGGGGGAGCGCGGTGAGGTTGATGAGGGGGGTTCCGGCGGGACCGGCGCCCCGGTGCCGGCTCCCCTGCGGCCCGGCCCGCCGTGAGGTGGCGGCTGCCG
>NC_079344.1:1292500-1394337 GCF_029582105.1 Oenanthe melanoleuca | reverse complement strand
CTCAGGGATGAAAGGAGGTGGACAGGTGGCTTCCAGCCATGTTTGCCTTCCTCCTCTTCCTCTTCCTTCTATTCCTCCTCTTCCTCCCATTCCTCCTATTCCTATTCCATTCCCATTCCCATTCCTATCCCTATTCCCATTCCCACTCCTATCCCTATCCCTATTCCCATTCCTATTCCTATTCCTATCCCTATCCCTATCCCTATCCCTATCCCTATTCCCATTCCTATTCCTATTCCTATTCCTATTCCTATTCCTATTCCTATTCCTATTCCTATTCCTATTCCTATCCCTATCCCTATCCCTATTCCCATTCCTATTCCTATTCCTATTCCTATTCCTATTCCTATTCCTATTCCTATTCCTATTCCTATTCCCACTCCCATTCCTATTCCTATCCCTATTCCCATTCCTATTCCCACTCCCATTCCTATTCCCATTCCCATTCCCATTCCTATTCCTATTCCTATTCCTATTCCTATTCCTATTCCCATTCCTATTCCCATTCCCATTCCCATTCACATTCCCATTCCTCCTCCTCCTCCCCACCTTATATTGGAAAATACAAAATATTACAATGACTTTACCTGAAGCTTAAGGAGGTTTTGAGCTCTCCCTTGTAGAGCAGGAGAGGGGATGGACACCTTCCTTCATCCCCTCTGTACCTCCAAACTCTTCATTTTGTGGGCAGCAGCAGAAAACTGCTGGTTTTTTATGGTCCCCGTTCAGTCCAGCTCTGCTGGTGCTCAGCAAAGGTTCCAGGTGTGGATTTTGAGGTCAGGTGTAATCTCAGGGTCTGGATTAAGAGCAAAATCTTCCCTTGGAGCCAGTGAACAGCCCTCAGATGTCCAAAATTTTCAGTCCCTGGTTCCCTCATGCAGCTTTGCCACTTCTTTCTGAGGGCAAAGTTTTAATGGAAGGTGTAAAACTCAGCTCAGACGAGATCTGGGACATATTGACACAGATTTGTTCATAGTATTTATCAAAATTCATGGAACACTCCCACAATATGAATAGTTTATAATTATTATTTGGCTCATTGAAAAGGTTAGCACACACTGGAAAAGGAGAAATGGACAGCAAAGTTCTTCCTGTCTTGCAGAAGTGATGATAAACAATAAATTATTGAAGAAAATTAAGTATTATAATTGGGGAACCTTCCCCTATTACTAAGCAAAGCCAGCCATTAGCATCCAATTTGCATTTTAGACCGTGCAGCAGGAAATATTTAAGTTGACAAATAGGATATTTAATACAGCAACAGATACTTGGCAGTTAGATATTAACAACTGTTACTGGGGTGATTTATTCCCCATTATCCAAAGGGCATTACTCTGTGCATATGATTCTGAAATTAACTCCACTTTTCCAAGAGGCCTTGCCTGCCTGACCCCTTAATATCCTTATAATGAGTCCATTTACCATTCCAGGGCTGAGGGAGGTTGTTCACTGGGAGATTTGTTTTAAGGGGTCCTGTGTAGGGCAGATCTTGGTGTGTGGGAACATTGCTCACTGGCTGGGTAGCACAGGGGTTTCTTAAGTGGGAAAAACTCCAGGGAAAGCCAAGCTCTGGTTATTGGGGTGGAGGAGCACCCATGGTGCTTCCCTCAACCTCCTGAGTCCTCCCTGGGAGATTATTCCTGAAGTTACACAGGAGTTCTGGTTGCTCCTGTTTGGAAGGGGTTTGTGGAATCCCAGAATCCCAGAAGGGTTTGTGTTGGAAGGGACCCTAAATCCCATTATCCCATCCCATTATCCCATCCCATGATCCCATCCCATGCCATCCCATCCCATGCCATCCCATCCCATCCCATCCCATCCCATCCCATCCCATCCCATCCCATCCCATCCCATTATCCCATCCCATCATCCCATCCCATTATCCCATCCCATCCCATCCCATTATCCCATCCCATAATCCCATCCCATCCCATCCCATCCCATCCCATCCCATCCCATCCCATCCCATCCCATTATCCCATCCCATCCCATTATCCCATCCCATCCCATTATCCCATCCCATCCCATCCCATCCCATCCCATCCCATTATCCCATCCCATCCCATCCCATCCCACCCCATGGATCCCATCCCATCCCATCCCATCCCATGGATCCCATCCCAGCCCACCCCATCCCATCCCATCCCATGGATCCCATCCCATCCCATCCCACCCCACCCCATCCCACCCCTGCCATGGCAGGGACCCCTCCCACCATCCCAGGCTGCTCCAAGCCCTGCCCAGCCTGGCCTGGGCCACTGCCAGGGATCCAGGGCAGCCCCAGCTCCTCACAGGCAGGAATTCCTTCCTCACATCTGTCTCACTGCCAGCCCTGCTCCAGCAGCAGGAAGCCAAGAGCAGGAATGCCAAAACAGGGCAAAAAAAGGCAGAGATGTTCTCTCAGAATTGCTTAATTTCACTCTTGTTGTTCTTTTTAATTTTTTTGAATGCCCCTCTTTGTTTTGCTTAGGTGTGGGCAACAGACCTTGACCTCTGCTACAGTGACCAGCTGGCCCTGACTCAGCTCCTGTTGTACATGACAGATGGAAATCTGGATTGTGGCTCCAGCCCCCTGCAAGGACCTCTGGGGCCAAAGGGAAGCAAAAGCCAAAGGGGCCAGCACGAGGGGACAAACCCTGTAAGTAGTGATGTGAGCCCAAATACCATCATTGAGGGAACCACCAATCCATCTGTTCCAGAGGAGCTGAATCTGCTCCCTTCAGCTTTTAAACTGCTGCTCTTGGGTTTTACCAGGTTATAAAGGCATGGGATAGCAGCACAGCAGGAGTTAAAATGGAAATATCCATCCCTGGCAGTGTCCCAGGCCAGGCTGGACACCCTGGGACAGGGGAAGGTGTCCCTGCACATGGGATGGGCTTTAAGGTCCCTTCCAACCCAAATATTCTGGGGTTCTGTAAAATGGGAAGAAAAGTCTTTAGAAAAGCCAGCATCAGAGTGTGTGTGTGGACATTCTCTGTTTGCTGTGTTCTGACAGAAGATTCACAGCTCCCTCTTTTCCATCCATAGAGAGGAAATGTATCACCATTCCAAAAATGTCATGGAGCTGTAATTTAGAGGTTAACGAGCTCTTGATCCATTGTTCTTGTCAAGCAACCACTTTTAGTTGGAGAGAAGTAAATGACTTCTGATTAGTCCCTGTAGTCCAAGTTTTAGAAATGAAAAGTAATCAAGTAGCAACTTTTTTTTAATTAAAATTCTGTCAGAATTAACATAAATTGTCATTATATGCTTTATTTTTAATTCTTTCTGTGTTTCTGAGATTTTTATCTCCTGAAGAGTTAACTACAAGACTGCAGTCTCCCAGGGAAAGAGAAAAAGAAACAAACCAAGAGACAAATGTTTTTACTGCACATGATCTGTAATGAATGATTAAGTAAAACACTTTGTGTAAAATTATGATGTTAATAATGATTCTGTCCCTTTTAATTTATTAGATATTCTCCATGCTGGTAGGGTTGATTTTGATAAAATGGAGCAGCCCTGGAGTTTGTGGGAGGATTTTATTTTTAGAACTCCCTTCTTTGAAAGAACAAATTTCCTAGATACTGCTGCTCCTGTAATTATGTACAAAACCAATCACTCATTATAGTTAGGATACATTATCTTCTAGACAGATGAGGCTAAATAAGCAACACATTAATAATTCATCCTGCAGTTCATTATGCATGTGTGTGCATGCTTTGTAGCTGAAATAAGCACCTCATCAACCTGATGCCAACCCTTAAACAATAGTTCTGTGTTATTGCAGCCACATTCAAGTTCACGCTTGTTAAACTGCTGCTTGGATTATTTTATCAAGCATTCATTTATTTGTGGTCCCCTACTGCACAGAAACAGATTTTGGAAGCTCCTTTTTTAAGTTAATGACTTGAGCAATGGGTGTTATTAATTCTCAGAATATTATAAACATGATTAATTTTCAGGCAGAGATGTATTAGATCAGGATTTCAGCTATGTCAACTTAAATGAGTCAATGTCAAAACAAATATCATTTTAGGGGAAATACTGTAAATTACAGGCTTTGATGTGCAGTGTCCCTGCTCCCAGGGAAGAGTCCAGAATTAAAAATAACACCAGGGAACCCCTGGTTTAGAACAGGAACTGCTCAGAGCTCCTCAAGGCAACACCTCTGTTCTTCTGGCCTGAGCACAGGGTTAAAACTTGGTGCATCACTGAGAGGGAGAGAGGGCAGGTCAGGTGGGTATTGGGATGAATTCCTGCCTGGCACAGGTGGCTGCCCCTGGATCCCTGGAAATGTCCAAGGCCAGGCTGGATTCAGTGCTCTCACAGGGCTCAGTGAGCACTGAAAATGGGAAAAATCCAAAATGTGGTTCCCAGAAGCAACTCTGTGCATCTGACCTGTCATGCAGGGGTTCATGGAAATGTCTGTGTTAGCAGAGCCTGTGAGGAGCAGGAATTCCTGCACATGGAGTCCTGCTGAGTTCACTGGCAAAAAGCCATTTATAGAATCACAGAACCCCAGGGTGGTTTGGGTGGGAAGGGAACTTTAAATTCAGGGACACCTTCCCTGTCCCAGGCTGCTCCAAACCCTGTCCAACCTTGGACACTACAATCCCAACCCCCACCCTCTAGCAGTCTGAAGCCATTCCCCTCGTCCATCCCCAGTGACAGCCAGTGATTTATTGATCAGTTATGTGTTGGCTGGCATCAAGTGGTGTGGAAATGAGGAATGCTGTGCTGTTCTGCAGCCTGGCCCCAGCAGCCCCCTGTGTGCCGTGGCCAGCAGCCAGCTGAGGCACTCCAGCCTGGCAGGGATCCCCTACAGCCTCCTGCTCCACACCTGCAAAGCTCGTGGGGTTGGATTTGACCTCCAGGTAAGAAGGGGAAAGATGAGAAAATGTGATATTCAGAATTTTGTATGTGAATTCTAACGTGGTAAAACCACTTCTAGCAATGTAAATACTAAATCAGGGGATGGTGAGGGTTGAAAAAGACTTTTAAGATCATCCAACCATCCCCATGTTCACCACTAAACCATCTCCTCAAGTGCCACAGACACCTGTTTTTCTTCCAATTTAAGTGTGTGTAAGATTTTTAGGGATTAACCTGCTTCTTGATAAAAATAACTGTGTAAGGAGAGAATTTTTAAGATGATGCTCTTACTGCTTTGAAACCCAAATATTTGCTGTGGAATAGACACTGCTGTATTTATTTATTGTATTTTCTACCATAAGTTGGAGCAATAATCTATTTAAACTGAGCAACAATTCCTTACACAGTTCCAAACCAGCCCTCCTTAGTTTGGGTGTGTACTTACTGAAACACATTTATTATAATTATCACTACCTTAGGAATAAATAAAGCATTTTGTCTTAATTAACAGGAAAAACAGGGAACAGTTTTTGTGTTGTATGAAGACCAGAAGCGACACAGACTGGGAATGGTGTAAGTGAGGAATGTCCCCAACCCAGGGTGACAAACACTTGGGGACACAGGTTGGGAATGGTGTAAGTGAGGAATGTCCCCAGCCCAGGGTCACAAACAGCTGGGGACACAGACTGGGAATGGTGTGAGTGAGGAATGTCCCCAACCCAGGGTCACAAACACTTGGGGGACACTGGGACACAGACTGGGAATGGTGTGAGTGAGGAATGTCCCCAACCCAGGTGACAAACTCTTGGGACACTGGGACACAGACTGGGAATGGTGTGAGTGAGGAATGTGCTGAGCCCGGCTGGTGGCACTCTTCTAAATTGATCATCTCTTCAAACCAGCAAAAAAATTATTATTTTATTCATTTTTATGCTAAAAAATACTTCACCTGTTAAATAAACAATTTTTCCCATTTCTCTCAAAAAAATATTTTCCCAAACCAATTAAAAAACCCACTTAAATATGTTTCCTAAAAAAAAAAACAAAAAAAAACAAAACAACAAACCCATTCAAAAGTTTCCTCCAAATTTACCCTAAACCCAAACAAATCCATTGGTAAAAAGCTGAGTTCCAGGAGGCACAGGAGGGTGAAGTTTAATCCTTTTTACATTGTTCCTGCCCCAGTTTCCTGCCAAAATAGGCTGGAATAAGTGAGGAGCTGAAGCATCCTGCTCTCAGCCTCCTCTGTATTCCTCTGATGCTGCAGCTCTTTCATTAATGACCTGGATGACAAAACAGCTTCTGCAAGTGTTCTGCAGGGCAGGAGGAGAATTCAAAATGATCTCCACAAATTGAAGGAGCAGTGTGAGAAGTGGAATTAGGTTTGGTTGGAATCAGGTGGAAGGAATGACATTTGGAGAGCAGTAATGAACTTGAGGAACAAGGAGGTTTGGGGAGCAGGATCTGTGAGTTCAGTGCTGTCATGGTAAAAGTGTATCCTGGGGGATGCTGGAAGAAATCCTGTTCTGTGAGAGGGAAATGAAAATGTTTAGAGCTCTGAAGAGCAGGACTGACATGGAAAAGCTACAGAGGAGAGGGAGGGCACAAATGGGATCTGCTCACAACCTCTCAGCACAGAAAAAGCCTCTGCAGGAGGGAAAAATGGGATTTTTGGTAGTAGAAAGGAAGAAATAAACTCAGCTTGCAGCAGAGAGGTTTCCTGTTGTCTGCCATCACATTTTCAGTGCAATTTCATATTCTTAATTGGGAAATATGTTCAAGATTGTAGGAGTTGGAGCTTATAAAATAACTGAAACATCTCTGAGAATCGTTTTATTCCATCAGAGATCTCTAAATGAGGCACATGATTCCTCATAATTCCCTGTTCCATAAAGTGTGGAGAGCCTGTGTGGACCACTGGGAAACCAAAGCCTCAAAAGCTGCAACAATCTAAGAAATGTTGATCCTGCTGAAATTTCTTTCCCAAATTTTAGGCTGAAGCAACAGTTTTTCCTCACTAATGTGGGTGTTTCAAGTGTTCTGCTGCCTCAGCTGTCACCTTTTACTTGGAGTAGCTGAAACCTCTCAGCTTACTTCTGCTAAGTTGATTAATAAAAATTATTTATTACACAAATCCTTTCCCGTTGACAAGTTAAAATGGAGCCTCATCTTTCATATCTCCCTGAAGATTTTCACCTTGTGAGATTGAAAACGCTCATTAAATTCCAGCACCAGGCAGGCACAAATGAGAGAGGGCGATTGTTTTTAAGCATGAGAAGGGAATCATTGGGAAACTCATTTGTTTGGATATCATTAACAGAACAATCGGGGAGGATCTCCAGGGGGTCCTCCTGACCTTTGCTCGCAATCTCTTCATCATCCATCAAGAAATATCAGCACCTAATATGCAAGGCGAGACCAATTTTAAGGTGAGGTGTTAATTAACTAACGATCCCGGTTAATTTCTGTTCCAGGCCTGCAGATACCTCATGCTGGATCATAAACAAGTGTTAAACCATTCCTTTTTTCTCACTGCCTGGGGGTGCTTTGCAGGGTCTGGGGCAGTGGAGTCGGTCTCCCACGGAACCCGTTAGTTAAATTTAAGTTTGAAACTTTTTCTTTGAAAAGAGACATCCCTGAGCGTGAAATTTTTTGTAATCTAATGCTCCTGAGTGTCCTTTGGAAGAGCAAAGGAGCTGTTGGCACTGCCTCACACACTTCTGTCACAATTTTAAAGGGACACCATCAAGGTAAGAATCCTAAATTAGAAACAAATTTCTCAGTTGGTGATAACTACTTGGATTATTAACACTGATTTCTTTTAAGCAGGCAGCCTCGGATCCATTCATGCCCATCCCTCATCCCACCCCAGTGGATTTTGTTCCCAGTTTTCTCTGCTCTTTGACTGTGCTCATCCCTGGTTCCCCCACCTGGCTGCCCCAGGAGCCAGGAAAGCAATCAGGAGTCCAAGCCCTCCTTCCAAAGCTGCTTTTGGATTCCAGAGAATTGCTCAGCTCCCCACTGGGAGCTTCTTTTGCTGAGCTGCATCACCTTTAACTTTATAAAAAACTTTCTGTCTGTGTTTTGTGGAAGGTGAAGGAGAATTCTGTGTTAGATTTGTATCTTCAGTCATGTCACATAATTTATAGCAGATTCTTTCCACCCTGACTAGGTTTTCAAGTAGAGTGTGAAATGACAGATTTTGGGGAAGACATAATTAAATTTCAATATGTTACAGGATAAACAACAACAAAAAAAAAATCCCATTTTTCAATATGAGGGAATGAAAAGCAACCACTGAAGAAAAATAGAAATGAGATCTTTTCTTCATTGTGAGTGAACATATGTGAAATAAAGCACCTGTTAGTTAATTAGGAGTACAAATTGTATTGTTATGTACCTGGGATTTGTACATATTTACTAATAATTCCCCCAAGTGTCCCCAAAGTGATATTAAATGTAATTGGTGCATGCTGCCCTGTGTAACCCTGTTACCTGTTCGAGGCAGGCACTGCCAGCTGTGCACCCTGGCTGCTGGATTCCATTAAAATGCCCATTAAATAACTTGGATTCCTGGAATCTCTTGCAGATGGCAATTCGAGATATTGAAGCAATTCTAGGAGTTACAGCAGAAAACAAACTGAGATTGGAAGAAGAGCAACCTTGGGAAGCAGATGCTCTGAAAGAATAGTTAACAGAAAACGTTCAAGTGCCTCATTCCTTATGCTTCTGTAAGAACAGGTTTGGTTTTCCTTCTGAGCTGCTGTAACATTGAGACAGAAAATCTCTGATTCCTGGCATTGGGAACATCCCACCTTCCTTTTGAAAAGCACAGGATCATCCTAATGCTCCTCATGTCCCTCTTGTCATTCCTGAAGTTCAGCAGCTAAAACTCTTATTAATGGGGTTGTGCTGCCTTTGTCACTGACTCAGAGCCCTGAGAGCCCAAATTCCAACAGGCTGAAATCCTGAGCACTGAAAGGCTCAGGTCCTTTCCAGCCCAAACCATCCCATGGTTCTTTTGCCTATAAATCCTTAATTTAAACCCACTTTATCAATAATCCCAGCAACCCCCATTCCCCTGCAGAACCACCTCTATTGTTGTGCTGCTTCTTCTATTATCTAAAGACTTTTGCAGCAGTTCTTCTATGGTCATTTTTAAATTATCAAAAAGAACAGTAATAGCACTAATTCATCACTGATTCCCAGATTTCCATGACTTTTGCAGGTCTGTCCATCTGTATTTTGGATATTGGTGACTCTTTTGGTCACAATTGCTGTGCACTGTTGTTAAAGGACAGTATTATATTTGTAAAATGATCTTTCTCCATTATATCTTTAATATCCCAAGAGACACTTCCACATTTTACTATGGAAGAGCAGATCTCATTGAATGGAGACTGTTATCCTAGGAATGCCAAGTATCATTGGGATTGCTTCCCAAAAAAGCTCAGCAAAACCAGTTTTAACACAAATACTAAATGAGGCCAAGCAGTTGCACAAGATCAGCACCCAATTTTTCTGATAGCAAATCTTTGATCCCTCAGCATGAGACATTATCTTTTGTGGAGCTTTTTCCTCTTCTGCTTTGGTCACAGAATGAATTCATTGCAGATGAAAACATTTGCCTAAATGCTGATTCCTGCTTCAAATACAAATCCACAGGAGTATTTTTAATTCCTGGTTTTATTGCTGTTTTACATCCATGTAGTGTTGGGTTTGGACAGCCCAGAGCTCACAGAGATTTTCCCAAGGTGGAATTTAGCTGCACTTGAGCTGGTTTCCAAAGGGTTAAGGGAAAGGAAGCCTTGATCCAAGCCAGAACAACATAAGGTCTGAGAGGCTCATTAGTTCACTGGCACTTAATAGACTGCAGTGTCCTGGGAGGAAATGAAACCTGCACTTCCTTCTGCCTTTGTTCTGCTCTGACAAAAGAAAACTGTACCTGGTTTTGCAGCAAACAAGACCTGAAAGTTCCTGTGGTGAGAGAGATTTCTCAGTGTGTGCAAAGTGTGAAATGTATTTTGAGGAGAGAGAAAAAGTTTTTAATTACTACTAACACTTCAGAGCCTTGAGCTGATGGAAGGATTGAAACTGCTCTGCAGTCTCTCACATTCAGCTCCCATGCTGCTGCTGCCAAAAATGTGGTTTTTTAGCAGTGCTGCAGATTTAAAATGAAATTATAATTATTGTTAAAAAGTCAGGAATATAATTCTGTTCACACTACTGGATTATTTATTCTCACTCATTAAAAGAGTAATAGAGTTGTTGAACTGTAAACTGAATTTCAGAACGTGAGCTGGATGGGAAGAAAACACAACACAAGTGTGAAGCAAGATATTAAAGGTGGCCCAAATGTGGCTTTTCTTTAGAAACTGGATTTGGGCAAAAGCTGGGGCTGCTTCCCCAGCTGCAGAGAGTGGAGGAATGCTCGTGGAAGGAGGTGAGGGACAGCAGGTTTGGCAGCAAGTGCAGAGGATGCAGACAATTAAAGGATTTGTGCTCCCAGGAGTCAGAGCTGGAAATGGAGATTTTTGTTGAACTGGCAGCACTTGGTGGATTTTGTTTCAGCAGGAATTCAGTGTAGCACAGACCAGCTCATTCTCCTGAGAGTTGGTGATTCTGGAATCTGGGTCTCCTGTTCTCGGTAGTTGGGTTTAAAGCCCAGGGCGATTCCTGTTCCATTCCTGAGCTGCTGTCCCGATCTGTTCCCTCTCCATTCTCTCTCCATTCCCGGGTGTGATAATTGATTAAAGATCCGTGTTAATCGTAAAAGTGTTGGGGTTTGTATAAACCAGAATGCTTAAGTCTGAAATGAAGCATGACACTAAAGAAAGGAAAACATATGATTAAATAATTTTGTTTTAAATCCCCCTGTTATGAATATTATGTTTTCTAAGTAAGTTGTACCTACTGACAGCTCGCCAAACAAGGCTTTCACACAGCCCAGCAGATTCTGCAGAATCAGGTTTCCTGCCTTTGTGTGATCAATTGTAGCCTATCCCTGAGACCAGACTGTCTGACTTCTGCCATTTCCTTATCTACCAAGGTACTTATCTACCTACACAGATAACCAGATTGTTATCTATGGGACTTGACAAGTTGTCTGGAGACTCACATCATCCAGCGATCCTAAGAGCTGTCCCACGAAGTTTGGAAGTTTCTTTGACCACCACTGCTCATCTGGCAGAATTACGACAGCAAAAAAAACCCACAATTATTGATGACTACAAGGAAACCATGCTCCAAAAGGGAGCTGCAAACCAAAGTTCGGTGGAGCTTGGAGTGGGCAGTGGCCCCTGTTATAAATGGGAAACAAAGTCTCTGTATTTAGCAAAATTTAGATTGGTCTGTTTTATATAGACAGAGCAAGAAAACGGGAGGGGTCACCGCCTACTCCACGCTTCCACCCAACTTGGTTTGCAGCTCCCTTTTTATAGTCTGGTTTTCCTTGCAGTAATCAATAATTGTTATTGTTTTGTTGGAGTAATTCTGCAAGGTAAGCAGTGGTGGTCAAAGAAACTTCCAAACTTCGTGGTACAGCTCTTGGGATAATTGGTCATGCAACCATCTGCTTTTGGTGGGTAAAAAACCAGAAGAAGTGGGAATTCTGATCTTTAGCAGATAGTTTGTGATTGATCACACAAAGGCAGGAAATCTGATTTTGCAGAATCTGCTGGGCTGTGTGAAAGTCTTGTTTTGCGAGCTGTCAGTAGGTACAACTTATTTAGGAAACATAATATTCATAACAGAAGGATTGAAACAGAATGGGTTTAATCATATATTTCCCTTTATCTAGGTCCATGTTCTTTTCTCCAAAAACTCCAAAACTTCTACGATTAACACGAACCATTTATCAATTATCACACCGCCACGTATCCCCAGCGCGCTGCTTGCTCTGTCTACATAAATAAAGCAATACAATAATGACAATAAAACAAAGCAATCTAAACGCTGCTGAACACCGAGACTTTGTTTCTCACGTACAGCAGGGGCGATTCCCGCTCCGCTGCCGGGCCGCTCCGTTCCCGCCCGTTGCGCAGGCGCGGCGCGGGCGCAGGCGCGGAGCCCCGCGGGATGCGGGCGCTGCTGCGGCGGCTGCACGGCGCGGCCGTGGCGCTGCTGCTGTGGCGGGGCCCGGCCCGTGCCCGTCCCGCCGCCTCCGAGGTGCTGAGCCAGCACCTGCGGCAGCGCCGCCTGCCCCACTGGACCTCGTTCTGCGTCAAGTACAGCGCGGTGCGCAACGACCAGTTCGGCCTCTCGCACTTCAACTGGCCCGTGGACGGCGCCAACTACCTGGTGCTGCGCACGGGCTGCTTCCCCTTCATCAAGTACCACTGCTCCCGCGGCGCGCCGCAGGAGCTGGCGCTGCAGGACGCCTTCTTCACCGCCCTCAAGGTGCTCAACGCCGGTGAGTCCGGCCCGGGGCGGCGCCGTGAGGGGCACACAGAGAGCTGTGAGGGGCACACAGAGAGCCTGAGGGGCAGAGAGAGCCTTGAGGGGCACGCAGAGAGCCTGAGGGGCAGAGAGAGCCTTGAGGGGCACACAGAGAGCCTGAGGGGCAGAGAAAGCCGTGAGGGGCAGAGAAAGCCGTGAGGGGCACACAGAGAGAGCCCTGAGGGGCAGAGAAAGCCGTGAGTGGCACACAGAGAGCCTGAGGGGCACACAGAGAGCCTGAGGGGCACAGTGAGAGAGCCGTGAGGGGCGCACAGAGAGAGGGCCACGAGTGGCACACAGAGAGCTTGAGGGGCACACACACACAGAGAGCTGTGAGGGGCGGCCTGAGGGGCACAGTGAGAGAACCGTGAGGGGCACACAGAGAACCTGAGGGGCACACACACACACACACACAGAGAGCCGTGAGGGGCACACACACACACAGAGCCGTGAGGGGCGGCCTGAGGGGCAGAGAGAGCCGGGGCCGGTGGCTCGGACCGGGCAGCTCCGCTCCGAGCCCGATCCGTCTCCTTTCCCTTCTCTTTCCCTTCTCTTTCCCTTCTCCCTCGCTTTACTCCTCACCTTCTCGTCTCTTTCTCTCCTTTCCCCTTTCTCTCTTCTCCTCACTTTTTCCTCTCTTTCTCTCTTTTCCCTCTCTTTCTCTCCTTTCCCCTCTCTTTCCCCTGTTGCTCTATTTTCCTCTTTCCCCTCTCTTACTCCTCTTTCTACTCTCTCCCCTTTCCCCTCTCGCCCTTTCTCCTTACTCCTCTCCCTCTCCTTCCCTCCTCTTCTCTCCTTTTTTCCCTCTTCTTTCCTCCTCCTCTCTCCTCTCTGCCCGGCAGGAATCCCGAGCAGTGAGTGCAGGGCAGGGCTGTAACCGGAGCCTGGTGTGACTGATTTGGTGTTTCCCTGGCACAGATCAGACCTTTGCCATTTCAGCGCCTTTCATTTGGCATTTTGCAGCTGCAAATCCGGGTGCCCTGCATGAACTTTTGTCCTTCAAGCAATTCTGAAGCCAAACTCTGTTCAGGCACTGGTCAGACTGCTGGGATATAAATCCTTAAAATAAAAATATTTTATCAATACCTTATTAATATAAAAGTAGATATAGTTAAGTTTTGAAGTAATTATTTAAAAGTTTTGGCTGTAGTTCCAAAGCTTATTTGAATGCCAGTGCCATAATAATTCATACATTCGTATTTTCATATTTAATTCTTTTAATTTCCTTCACAAGTCTTCAGTGACTTTTCTTTCTTTTTTTTCCAAAACTTGTATGCTGGTTGTCATTTTCTGATCTTTCCAGAATGACACAGTGAGAAAAATATAATCACAAATATTTATTTCTTAATAGCACCTTTAAATCTGATTTTCTTTTCCCCTCCACCCTGTCACACCTTTGTTTTTCTCACAACTAACCTTCATATTTCATATTTAAGTGATTGGAATACATGATTAAAAAGGCAATTTATTTCCCTCAGAATCCTGCTTAAGCACTCAGTTTCAAGCATGTTAAATTTGGTGTTTCTGAGTTCAGGGCCTAAATCCACCTCTGTTTTTCCCTCAGAAAATATAATATTAATAGAATAAATAGAATGTTGTCTGTAATAGATGGATAAATTGGCAGGGCTAAAACATGTCACTTAAAATATATATATATATTGCAGTTCTATTGGAGTTGATAGTTTTGACTGCTGATCTGATTTTCCCAAGAGCAGCTTGATTTTGATCTATGGATTTACTGCCTATTTTTTAAATTTCTGCTCTGACATAGACTCCAATAACTTAAGTAGATATTCAGGGAGTTTGGGTTTAGTATTTGGAGATACATATATATATTTAATCAGTAGAAATCATGTGTACATAGTGCTGTTTCACTTCTTTCATGCTGTTCTCCCCCTGTTTTCTTTTTCTAATAATTCCTGCATATTGCTGCTTCCTGCTCCTGTCAGCAGGAAAGGTGTCAAGCACTGATTGCTGCATTTAAACAAACACAAAATACTTCCAAGGCAGCTTTTCCAGGAATGTTTTTCCTCTCATTTCATTTTGGACTCAGCTGAATTTGGATTTGGATTTCCCTGGCTCACTCTGTGTGTGTAACTTGTTTTTATCTCTCCTCAGGCATCCCAACTTTACTGTATGGAATTGGCTCCTGGTTCTTTGCCCGTGTCACAGAGACTGTTCACACCAGCCATGGCCCAGTCACTATTTATTTTCTAAATAAAGAAGATGAAGGAGCCATGTACTGAACTGAATAGCTGTCCTCTGGTACAAATATCTGCTGCCTTTGACTAAAAACAAGTGAAAAACTTGCTTTTTCCACTGTGTTCTCATGCTCAATGTGCTGTTTCAGGAAGCTGCATTGACTTTTTGGTTGTGAGAGATTTATTTTTGCAGAAATCTGTGAAGTTGAAGAATTAGAATGTCTGAGGGTGTGGCTGGAAGTCAGGGACTGGTGCTGCTGGACAAACTTGTGATCATTTAAAGAGATGCATTTATCAGCTTAGAGAACTGAATTGTAGCCTGTGGGCAAGGAAACATTTCAGAATGTCCCTGAAAAGATAAAGCTGCTCAGGTGTAGATCCTGTCTAGATATTTCATAATGAATTAATTAATTGCCACAGCTGTAACTGTGAATGGATGAATCTGTGGCACTGAGTAGCACAATCACCTTGATGAGCCTTTGGGGGAAAAAAAAAACACCCTAAAAGAAGTGCAAAATGGCTGTATGGCATTTCTTGAAATGATATTTAAATAAAATATCCAAAGTATATTTGATGCTTTTATCTTTTGCAATTCTTGAGCTCCAGATGTGTGTTACTTTTCTTTTGATTGCTGTATAGGTAAGTACAAAATGTAAGTGATGTAGAAGATTCATTCCCCTGTGCTAATTCACAAATTGCTGGTATTTTTAATTAATGAGGAGAATGAGAAGAATACCACAAGAATATTTCAATTTTGGGGTGCAAAATAACTGATTTATCCAGTTGTAACCAAGCACAGCTTCATACACAATGTCAAAATGATTTCATATCAGCTGGAAACCTGGGCCAAAAAAAAATAAAAGAGCTTTTGGGAAACTGTTTGGGTAGTGGAAATCTGGAATGAATGGAAACAGGAAGACCTGTACAGGATTTTTTGCTGGTGCTGGGATTTAGTGCCAGCAATTAAAGCTGTTAGTTCCAAATCCTACAGCTGGAGCTGGAAGTTGGTCATTCCAGTTTTCATGAGTCAAAAAATAAATGTAAAATGGGAAGGAGCTGGCTTGAAGGGTAATCACTTCTCCTCAATAAATGATTATCAAGCTATGACTACAGTATAATGTCATTTAAATACTTTTAAACTTAATTCCAGATAATAGAAGTGTTTCTCACTTAATGAAGCAACACATGTGGCAGCACTAAACACTTTAATCAGAGAAGTGCTTGCACTGTTAAATTTTGGAGAATATTCTTGCCAGAAGTTAAGTGTCTCCAAGATGAAGAGATGGCATTACAAGAACCCTCATTAATAAGAAAAATTGCAGTTAGCATTTCCTAGAGCTGATTCTCACTGCAGCTCATAAGTTTAAAGTCAAACACTGCTCATTCATTGCCACAGAGCTCATCAATACCTGGCTGTAAAGCTTTAGGCTCAACACAAGGTTGATAAAATGGTTTTTAATTACCAGCCCATAAATACAGCTCTTCAGTGGAGCTGCAGCTCGTTTGATTTCTGATAATGGGCACTGCTGACTTTGCTTACCTGTTTTCCAATAAGTGCAGCAGCACCCCTGTGCCTGCAGTGATGGGCTGGGCTCCTTGGAGAACATCTCTGACAAACTGCACTATTGATTGCTGCACCTCCCTGCTGCTGGCAGCATTAAACACAGCCCTGATCTCTTGTTCAATGATCTCACTGTGTAACAATTAAGCAAATGTAATATTTTCTTGTATTACATGAAAATCAATGGACCTCTTGCTCTCAGGAAGTTGATGGTGCTAAAGGATGAACTGGGAGATGTCTGAGGGCAGAGTGCAAATATGGGATCACTCATTCCTTTGATGGAGCTCTTCAGAGGGAGAATGAGCTGTCTGTGAGGACAACGTGAGTTATTAAATACAGCTTGATAACTTGAGTTATTAAATCATGATGAAGTAATTTTCATTCATGTATGAACATAAACCCAGCTGCTTGTTGTTTTGCTATAAATACCAACTTCTTTGCATCTGTTTTTTACCACTCAAGTTCTGGCCTGAATGCAAGATACTGATGGCCAGGAAGATTTGTACAATGTCTCAAAAATTTCTGCAGCACTCAGGAATAATAGATCCACAAAATGACCCCTCTGACTTCAGCGAGGTTTGATCTGAAATAAAGTTTAGTTCCCCTTGCAAGCCTCACCTTAATTATCTCTCTGCTGATGTTTAAATGAGGGAGAGATGAGGTCCCAGAGCTTTGTTTCACCTCCCTTAACTACTCCAGAGAAACGAAACCCCGAGGATCAGGTGGCCCCTCCTTGTAGCACCTCTTTAAATATTGATGGTTTTGGGGGGAGCTGAACCTGGAGGAGCTGCTGCTGTCACCCCTCGGCCGGGTCAGCGGGCTCGGGTGTCCCAGTTAAACTCTGCTCCTGTCAATTAATGGGAAATGCAGCTGCTTTGCTGAAAGATCAATGTCCAATAAAGGCTGCACAATCAAATCTTGTTGCAATGATTGAGGTGCTTAATTGCCTTTCAAAGATAAGGTGGTAATCAACACACGTTCAGCTGATCTTTTTTACCGCTTCAATTACACTCTGAGGGCAGAGCCAAGGCAGGATCTTTAACTACTTACACTTATTAAATCTTACCTGCCTTCTGAAAAATTACTTAAGCCACACAATCGATAAAACCCTGCTCTTAATTACTATATTTCACTTTCAGACCTTTTTGTATGCTTGATAAATGTTTCACCAGAGAGTCCGTGGTGCTAACGAGTTACCCCAAGAAATTCCCTTTTCTCCTCCAAGTTTTGCCTAAACATTGGTGGGTTTGTTTATTTGTTTTCCTGGTTTTTTGGGGGCTGGTCATGGAAATGTGGTCCAGGCAGTTCATTTTATTGAAATATGTTTAGATTTAATATCACTCTTTTTGTCACTAGTTGATGAACTACTTGCAGTGGTCGTGGTTCAACACAAAGTTCTTAACATTTCTTCCCCATTGTAAATTAATTCTGGACTTAAAGATTGTATTGGAACTCCTAAATATTTATCATTAGTACTCATACTGTATGAAAAATCAGTTTTTGTGCTCTTTTCTTGCTCCCCTCTCTTCCTCTGGAGCACTATCCAAAGCTTTTCTCCTGCTGACCTTCCATTGACTTGGGCAGAATTTAAATCTGTCCTCACCTTACCTTTTGTGTTGACCTAAATCTCCTCACAAACCATAATTATAGATCTCCCTGATGTGTGTTATTATTATTGAATGAAATTTAGGTATTTTTAATAGTTGAATGCCCTTAGGCCTCTGGTTTAGAGCAACTTTTCCTGAAACAAAGGGGATTTTGCTTCATCTATTATTTACTGTGGCCATTTAATTTATATTGGCTTTTGCTGTAACCCCTTCATCATGTTCACTACAGAAAAGTGAGTTAATAATTCTGAGAGTTATCTTGATTTCTTTCCCTATTTCTGGAAATAGAAGTCAGGATTTAAATTTTGGGCTGTATTTTTCAGTTTAAATACACCTAAGAAAAAGTGGCAGCTTCAGCATTGCAGCCAGGGAATATAGAATAAAAATTGCCACTAACATATTGCAAATTTGCTTAAAAGATTGATTTCTAGAAAAGAATGTTGGTTTTGCATTTAAGTCCTAAAAACTAAAACAACTTAGAGTGATTTTGAAAGTAATTGCATCACTTTAAGCACAGTTTATGAGCCCTGTTGCAGTTCATTATAAAACCAATTTATTACTTGCAGTGATATTAATAATCCAAATAGAATTAAAAGTGGGAAACATGATTAAAAGCAATCCTTCAGACAAAAACTCTGAGGAAGGGAACTTTCAAGTTTAAAATACAAATATCAGGTTAGAACACTGATTTTTGAACAAGATTACAAAGTCAAACCTGTTTTATTCCTTAAAAGAAGAAATGCCATTAGATATGATTGTTACATGCTCAGTGATTCATGGGCCTGCTTATGTACTTTGTGAGGTATGAATTATTTAGGAAGAAAAATCACAATAATTTTGTTGTTACTCAAGAATTTATAGGTTGACAGAAAAACAATTATGCAGCCCCTGGAGCAGGTCTGAAGGGGTACAGGAGCATCATTAACCACACACAGCCCAACTGCTGGACTTACCTTGTCACTGGGCATCATATAATCTGCTTTTTTTGAAATTTATTCAGAATTTAAAGCAAAAACCAAATATTTACTAATTTAGCCTAGATCAAGCTTACTGTTGTAACATTTTCTTTCCATGCAAGGTGAGTTTACTCTGAAAAAAGAGCTTTAAGATCTGTTTGAGAGCAGTGAAATGCTCTCTGTGCACTGAAAAGATGAATTTATTTCCTGATATTTAGATCCCAGACAATCCTTTCTTATTCCACAGAAACTGCAGAGTGCCTGGGAGGGGCAGTGGGAAGTGTGGTGGAAGTTTTAATGCCATTTTTAAGGAATCTGAACCTCTCCATGCTGCACTTGGTGAGTCTTTCCAGGGAAGAATATCTTTAGAAAGCCTGGGCACTGCTGACCTATTTTTCACGAGCCTGAGGGAATTCAGTTTGCTGCATTCACAGGCAACTGAAAGGAAAAAAAAGTGATTTTCACCATGATATGCTATTTATCAACATAGAAAGTTGGGTATTAATATTTTTTCAAAAAGACAAGGAAATATGTGCTCCTGAAACAACATCAGCTGCCATTTTCTCTAGGAAACTGAAGAGTTTGTCCTTTGTTATTTATAATTCTAGCCTAGAAACTGGTGCAGGGATGATAAATTGAATTTGGTGAACCAAGGGCTGGCATAGAATCCTGATTCCTCCAGGTATGTTTTATTTTCAGTGTCTGAATTACAGGTAAGGTGGCACAGCACTGGTAACACAGTATTCCAAAATATTTTAAGAGTTAAATGGGAATTATTTAGCTTTTTACATAATTAATACACTTTATTCCTGGGTCATAGCTGAAAAAATCCTAATAATAATGAGTTGAATGGAGATGAAATCCCAGCATTTTCTGTCTCCATCCTCAGCATCTTTCCTGTGCCTCTGCCCTTTTATCCAAGGGGATGAGTGCAGGACTGGGGGGATTTGGAATCCTAATTCTGCTTTTAATTCACTGCAACCCCTGCTGGGCATTTTCAGCTGATCCACTGCTGGGAATGAGCTCCCACCTCCCTCCTCAGGGCAAGGAAAAGCTGAACCCACACCCTGGGACAGGGCTCTTGCTTTCCTCCTCCTCTTTTCACAGAATTCTGGTGGAGGAACCCAAAACTCCATTGCAGGATGTTTGTGACAGAGAAAAGAGAAAATTGCTTGTGTTGGGCAACTTCCTTTGCAGTGGGAATTAAAGAAGTAATAACTTCTTTCCTCACTTTTGGAGGGCCCTGCAAATTATCCTGCTAAGCAAATCACTGGGAGACAGCATTTTTCCATCCTCACTGAGACTCCTGCGAGATTCTAATGATTTTCCTCCCCTCCTGTGTCAGCATTCTGCTTTTCACTGGAAATAAATATTTATTTCCTTGCCTTGGCCACCTTGGGATGCTCTGAGCCCTCTCCAGCAGTGCTGGAAAGCAGCAGAGAGCAGCAGCACACTGCAAGTGGCAGCTGGGAGCCACCAAGGGAGGATGTTTCCCCCTCAGAAATAGAAAACCAGAATTTAGAGAGGTTGTGGGCTTCACCATCCTGTAATTAAAGCATTGATAAGTTGTTCCTTTGCAGATTTGGGGTGGGGAAACAATAACTTTGGAGATGTTGTGCTGTCTGCATTTAGTAGGGGAAATCAGGCTGCTTTGTTATTTTTTAATGGGGATTCTGGAAACCTTCTACTGGGAACTTGAACTGTTTAAGGGGAGATTCTTGGGCTACTCAAATGTAGAACTTCAAGAATATTTAATATTAAAAACATCATGGATTGTGTTCTCACAACACCAATTTCCCCCAACATTAAGGAATAATCTATAAAAATAAATGGTGACACCTCACAACAAAACTTCTGCAGGATGATAAAATAAATATCAACAATTTGCTTCAAATGATGTATTTCAACTGAAAATTTCTGATTAAATTTGGGTTTTAAAGAAAACAATGTGGTATCAATAAATAAGTGCTTGATGTGCTGTACTTCTCAAGATATAAAAACCCTTCAAGTTTGATTACACAAATCAGAATGGGGGATTAAGGTTATGACTAGCCCTGGAAAATCAACGTAATATTTATGCAAATTTGGCAAATTGAGTTGGTTTTCCCCATAGTCTCACAAATGAAGAAGACATTTTAGAAAAATTGCAAGTCTATAGAAATTCCATCATTTTGTGTCCCATTCTTTAAAATGTAATAGAAAATGAATCTGATTGAAATGGAGCTGAGTGAAAGGTACACAGGGACTGCAGGTAAAAGGTTCATTTGAGCAGAAAGATGTCTGTGTGGGCACCACCAGTCCCTGAGATCCCTAGGAGCTGAGGCCCTATTAATTTTTAGTATAGGAACTAAATTATAAAGTTATTGAACAGAGAGAGAATTTATCTCTGTTAATGGCCATTGAATTTTTTTTTTTTCCTAAAGCTCAAACAAAGTAGAATTCGAATATGAAGAAGCTTGAAGACGTTTCAGGAATTAAATATACCTCCCACTCCCCACCTTTAAATTGATAAAATAACTCAAATAGTCCAGTTTGTCAGAGATGATAATGTGAGAGAGTGTGATAAAATGCACAGATCAATAGCCCACAATTGAGATTAATGTTGTTCTCCTGGAAAGAAGAAGTGGATTGTTTGATGGTGCAGAGCTGTGCAGAGCAGAGCACTTTCCCTGTGACTCGTGGCAGTGAAAAGCTTCTTTTAAAAGCTGAATTTGGTGTTTTGTGATTGCAGAGCTGTCAAAACATCTTCTTTGTTGCTGAGGTGGACAGGGATTCTCTTTCATCAGAAAGTAGGGTCGTGGTTTGGACCGGGCTGGTTTCAGTTGTGTCACTGAATGGGGGAAATCAGTGATGCCAGAGCTGTACCTGGAACCAAATCCGGAAATCCAGATGCGGAGGGACAGTGAAGTGAGAGCCAGCTGCTGGCACAGCTCCCAGCGCTTCCCTCTCCTGTGCCTGCAGCTGTTGGGTGTCCAAAGACCATTCCCAGTGCCCATTCCCAGTGTCCATTCCCAGTTCCTATTCCCGGTTCCCATTCCCAGTTCCCATTCCAGTGCCCCTTCCCAGTTTGCATTCCCACTCCCGGTTCCCCATTTCTGTTGCCCATTCCCAGTGCCCATTCCCGGTTTGCTCTGCACGGACGGGCCCAGAAGCACCGAGGCTGGGAGAGACCTTGGGGCTCACCGAGCCCAATCCTCCCCCAGCAGCCCCAAAATCCCCCCGCGTCCCAAGTGCCACATTCGGCCGTGCTGGACGCTTCCAGGGGCAGTGACTGCCGCAGCTCCCTGGGCAGGTTCTCCAGGGCAGCCGGCAGGTCCGTGTGTTCGTGATTGTGTTTTGTGGTTGTATTTGTATTTATGTTGGGATAACCCGGACCGAACCCCGGGACCGAACCTCCGAACCACCGGCACCGCTTCCAGCGGGAACCCCAGCCTGGATCCAGCCGCCTTTTCCTGCCGCAGCACACGGCACAGTAAGAACACAGCCAAACGCGGAGCGCTGGCACAGCCTGAGCCGCCTCCTCCCCTTCCTCCTCCTCCTCCTCCTCCTCCCCGCCGCTCATCCCTCCTCCTCCCGGGGCTCCGTTTTGGTTCCGGGGCAGCGGCTCCTTCCTGCGGGCGGGCGGTGCAGCAGAGCCCGGTTCGGTTTGGCTCAGCTCGGCTCTGCCCGGCTCTGCTCGGCTCTCTCCGGCCCGGCTCGGCTCTGCCCGGCTCGGCCCCGGCCCGGCCCGGCCCGGCAGCATGTGAGCCCGCGGGGCGGGGATGCTCTGGCTGCTCTGCGGCCCCCCCGGCGCCATGGACAGCCAGGCGCTCGTCATCCGCATCCACATCCCCGACGGAGCCGCCGTGGACTGGACCGTGCACTCCGCGCCGCAGCTGCTCTTCAGGGACGTGCTGGTGAGTGAGCGCGGCCGGGGACCGGGCACCGAGCCAGCCGGGAGGTGTCACCGAGACCCGCGTGCCAGTCCTGGGGATGTCACCGAGACCCCCGAGCCAGTCCTGGGGATGTCACCGAGACCCCCGTGCCAGTCCTGGGGATGTCACCGAGATCCCTTTCCTGTCCCTGGGCATGTCACCAAGACCCCTGTGTTAACCCGGGGGGTGTCACTGGGACCTCCGTGCCGGTCCTGGGGATGTCACCGGGATCCCTCTCCCAGCCTGGGTGATGTCACTGAGACCCCCGAGCCAACCCATGGGATGTCACCGAGATCCCTCTCCTATTCCTGGGTGATGCCACTGAGACCCGCGTGCCAATCATGGAGATGTCACTAAGACCCCTGAGCCAGCCTGAGGGATGTCACCGGGATCCCTCTCCTATCCCTGGGGATGTCACCCAGACCCCCGAGCCACCTCTGGGAATGTCACCGAGATCCCCGAGCCACCCCTGGGGATGTCACCGGGATCCCTCTCCTATCCCTGGGAATGTCACCGAGAGCCCTGTGCCAGCCTGGAGGTGCCACCCTGCCCCGCTCTGTGCCCAGAGGGTGTCCAGGTCCCTCTCTCTGGTGGGATTAAGGGTTGTATTTCAGCGGCGGTTTTATTGGGGGTGTGGTTTTTGTAGGAATTGACAAAAGCGCCTCTCCCGGGACAGCTGCGGTGTTCCGAGCTTTGGGCAGGTGCCAGGCAGGAGCATCGTGCCCTGCTTTGGGCTGGAAGGAGCCTTTGGAGTCCCCAAATCCCCCTACTGTGAGCAGGGACATCTCCAGGTCAGGGCATCCCCTCCTCCGTGCTTTGGGATGGAAGAAGTTGTGTTTTGGGAAGGAATATTCCCTGCTCGGGAGAAGTGCTGGGCTCTGTGCCTGGGCTGGGGCTGCAGCTGCTCCTGGGGCATTTCCCCTGCCCAGCTGGGGCTCTGTGGTGTCTCCCCATCCCTCAGCCCCTTCCTGCTCTGCTTTTGGTCCATCTGCACACAGGGATGCTCTGCTTCCTCAGGAGTGGCAGTGGGAGTTTATCCCACTCAGAAATGGAGTGGGAGTTTATCCTGCTCAAGAATAGAGTGGGAGTTTCTCCCCCTGAGAAATGGTAGTGGGAGTTTATCACACTCAGGAATGGGAGTGGGTGTTTATCCCACTAGGAAATGGGAGTGGGAGTTTATCCCACTGAGAAATGGGAGTGGGAGTTTATCACACTCAGGAATGGGAGTGGGAGTTTATCCCAATGAGAAATGGGAGTGGGAGTTTATCCTGCTCAAGAATGGAGTGGATGTTTGTCCCATTCAGGAATGGGAGTAGGTGTTTATCCCACTGAGAAATGGGAGTGGGGATTTATCCCACTCAAGCATGAAGTGGGTGTTTATCCCACTTTTTCCTAACTGCATCCTCATCCCAAAGAAAAGCACAGGATTTGTGTGCAGCTCGTGTTTGCTGCAGCATCCCTGACCTTTCCCCCCCAGCACATCCAGGGACTCTGTGTTCCTTTATTTCTCTAAAGAAAATCTTCCTGTACCACCCATCACTTGCATGTTCAACTTTTACTTTTGTTATTAATGTTGGACAGAGATGTTGATTCTGTAGAAAGGATACATGGGGATTAAGGGGTTGGTTTGTTGGAAAATACTCAGTGTTGGGCCTAGAGGAGCAGAAAGGATGACAGAAATTCCAGCTTTCATTTTTCCAACATTCAGCATTATCCATGGCTTTCTGTAGATGGAGGAGTGGGAACAGAGCTTTTGGCTGACCAGGGAGGTTTTTGGGAGGGGAAGTTTTTTTGAACTAACCCACTCTGCCCTTAAACAAAATTTGAGCAAATGAGCCTGGTTTTCTCCACACTCTGCTTCATATTTTCCTTTTTTCCCCTCCCCAAAATAAAGTGAATGAACCCCTGATGCTTGGACCATCCTTTGCTCTTCTAGAATTGTTGTAAACTTAGCTTGGTTATTTAAAAGTAAGTAGAGAAATTGTGGTCAGTGGGTGACAGAGGATCTTGAGTTTTTGTTGCAGTGAAGCTTCCTGAGAGCTCCTGAGTGAGAGAGAAGGGAAAAGATGAGGAAGGAAGGCAAGCCAGGCAAACTTGGAGCTTGGAACATCTCAGAGCTGGAGGTTTTTCACTTCTGAGATGGTTTTAAACAGGAATCTGTTGGAGAACAGGCAGAGGGACCATGACAGGATCTGCTGGTTTTGTTAAAAATCACCATTTCTGTCATGCTCATGTTCAGTGATGACAGAATTGGAGAATGATTTGGGTTGGAAGGAGCCTTAAATCCACCCCACTCCTCCCCCTGCCACCAGGGACACCTCCCACTGTCCCAGGGTGTCCAGCCTGGCCTGGGGACATTGCACAGCTGCCTGGGTTCCCTGTGCCTCTGTTTGTGCCCTGCACACCTGGGTGGTGACAGTTCCCAGTTCCCCCTGCTGGGCTGTTGCACTGAGGTGTTGATGCCATCACAGCATCCACCTGCACTTCATTGGTCAGATAAATACAGGAATTAAATGAAGTTAGGCTCCTGTCCACACAGGGGTGGTGGGGCAGATAAACACAGGAATTAAATGGAATAAGGCTCCAATTCATGTAGGAGTGTTGGGCCAGGTAAATACAGAAATTAAATTAAATAAGGTTCCAATCCACCTGGAGTGGTGGGGCAGGTAAATGCAGGAATTAAATTACATAAGGCTCCAATCCACACAGGGGTGGTGGGGCAGATAAATACAGAAATGAAATTAATCCACGTGAGTGGTGGGGCAGGTAAATGCAGAAATTAAATGGAATAAGGCTCCAGTCCACCTGGGGTGGTGGGGCAGGTAAATGCAGGAATTAAATTAAATAAGGTTCCAATCCACTCAGGAGTGCTGGGTCTGTCACCACCTGGGGCTGAGCCTTGTCCTTCTGTCCTCAGGGTGATTCCTCTCACCTGGCAGCAGTTCCAGGGGGTTTATGAGCTGCAGGGACAATGAAGGAGCCTGTGGAGGGTAAATCAGTGAGCTGAGATAAATCAGTGTTATCAGTAATCCATCGATGAGATAAATCAGTGTTATCAATAATCCATCAGACCCCACTCATGGCTGTGCCTCCCCAAGCAGCAGCCACAGAAATGCTCTGGAATTTTCTCCAGGCTCTGAACAATCCCCCTCTGTGTCCCAAGGAGTTTTTGGGAGGTGCTGTCCTGCTGGAGCTGCACAGCCACGTGTGGGTCATTCCCAAAAACCCCAAAGCAAGTGCAATTCCCAGAACTTGTACCCATGAGAGCTGAATGAGCTCTTCCTCCAAGGAGGGTCCCACTTTGTGTTAAAAAAGCCCCATAAAATTATCTTTGAGGCCAGCAGGGCTTTATTCTGTATTTTGAGGTGGTTTTTAAGCTGATTTTTGTGAATTTTGCCTCCCAGTGAGTGCAGCCTTGCAGCATTCCAGGCTGGTGTGCAAGTTTATTTCCATCCTCATTTTCAGGGATGTTCTTCATGATGTCACTTGAAATAAATTCTCTCTGTATCAGCTTTGCAGGCTGTAAGTTACCAGTAAATAGATTTATTTTTAAGGCCCCTAAATGAATTACAATAAGCTTATTTTTTTCCTCAAGCTGTCTGCATTCCTCCTGTCACTGTATTTAAGCACTTGCTGTTAATTCTGGGTAACTATAGTGAGATAAAACCAGTTTTAGGTGAAACTTGAGAGCTGTGAGTTCAATATTTACCCTGGCATTTCAGCAGAGCTTTCCCATTTTCTGCTCTCTCACTTGTGCTCCTCCAGAGAGCAGATTGGATTTTGGAGCTCTTTTTGCAGCTGCTGTTTCCTGCTTTTCCTCCTCCTTGTGTTTTATTGTTCATGATCTCTGTTGTGATAGTGGAAAATCCCTGTGCACGTGTAATCCTTTGAAATTTGGGATAATCCTTTAATCCTGGCTCACCCTGAGGTCTGGGGGTGCTGCCAGCATTTGGGAGTGATGGGATTTCCCTTGCACTGCCTGCCAGGCTGCTCTTTTAAATCTGTGTAATTGATTTAATAGAATTATTGTGAGTTCAACAAAGTTTTGGTGCCTGTTGGTGTTTATTCAGTGTAATAATTCACTTGTTGATTATTACTCCTATTAAAGAAGTCTCAATACACAGAAAAACTTATTCTGAGGGGCTGCAGGAGAATAAGATTTCTTAAAAAAAAAATCACAATTTTTCTCAGAGTTTTGGGAGGTTTGGAGTTTTCCAAGCAGACTTTGATGCTTCCACACCCCTTAAATCAAATTTTTAAACAATTTAAAAATCCATCTCATAGAAGCATCTGTGTGCCCATAGAGGAATGTTTACAAAACACAATTAAATTGTGTTTGCTGAAGAATATTCAGTGTTTAACTGGATGGATTAAGAAAGAATTATTTAGTACAGCCTCATGCTTAGGCAGAATTTCTTACCAGAAAGAATTATTATTTCTCATTTCTTATTAGGAGTAGTGGCTTTTGACAGAGGGCTGGTAAACCCTGCAGAATGGAAGAATTTTTATCAACATGGAAATATTTTGGGGGTGTTTTTTTCCCATTTTTGCCTCTAAAAATTTTACTACTCCATAATTAAAGTCCACTGCACATTTCTTGTGTGCCATTAATAATTTGAATCACATTTCAGCATCTAAACAAAAGCCAGAGAAGACACCAGCAGAAAGTTTTGCAATTATTACTTGCTTCAGTTGGCTCTGTGGAAATCTCGTGCTCCTTTCACATTTTATTAATTGTGCCTCTGTAATCTTTAATTTCCTGCCTTGTAGATGAGAGAGGAAAATGCAGAAGTTGTCAGAGCATCAGTGGAGCTTTGGCAGGGGGGGTTGGAGCACCCTGGGAGGCTCCCAGTGGATGTGCTGCAATAAATCCTCATTAATTCATTAATTTCTGATCTTTCAGAGCTGCCTGGGACAGGAGGCACCAGGAAGGGGCAGAGCAAAGGAATGGCTGGGAAAAAAGAGAAATAAAAGATGGGAAAAAAGAGAAATAAAAGATGGGAAAAATGGGAAAGAAAAGATGGGAAAAATGAGAAAGAAAAGATGGGAAAAATGGGAAAGAAAAGATGGGGAAATGATAAAAGTTCTTTTCTGGTACCAGAAAAAAAAAATCTGGGTTGGAGCAGGGATTGGAACTGGAAGTTTGGTTTTTTTGGGCTGAAAAAGTGGTAAAAGCTGAAAAAAATGGTTAAAACTCTTCTCTGGTATCAGCCAAAAAAGGCTGGGCTGGAGCAGGGATTGGAAGTGAAATTTTGGCTGAAAAATGATAAAAGCTCTTCTCTGGTCCCAGCAAAAAAAATCTGGGTTGGAGCAGGGATTGGAACTGATAAAGTTGGTTTTTTGGGCTGAAAAAAATGGTAAAAGCTGAAAAAATGATAAAAGTTCTTCTCTGGTCTCAGCAAAAAAAAAAATGGGTTGAAGCAAGGATTGGAACTGAAAATATTGGTGTTGTTTGGCTGAAAAAATATTAAAAGTTCCTCTTTGGTATCAGCAAAAAAATCTGGGTTGGAGCAGGGATTGGAACTGGAAATTTTGGCTGAAAAATGATAAAAACTTTTCTCTGGTCCCAGGAAAAAAAAAAAAAATCTGTGTTGGAACTGGAAATGTTGTTTTGGATTAAAAAAAAAAAAAAAAAAAAAAGATAGAAGTTCTTTTTTGGTTCAAAATATCTGGGCTGGAGCAGGGATGTGAGGCTGGAAATGTTTTTGTGTTCTGGAGCTGCCCCAGGGTTTGAGTATCCTGAATTTTGGAGAAATTCAAATCCCAGTGCTCTCCAAACAGGAGAAAACAGGTTTTTTAAAGAAAAAAAAAAAATCATAAAGCTTTTTTATGACTGCTTTGATCAGTTAGGTGCCCTTGTTTTATTTTTTTTTTATATAACTCAAGGAAAAAATCGATTTTTTCACCTGCAGGAGCAGACACCACGGAGCTGTTTGCAATTATGAGGGAGTTATTTGGGGAAAAAATGACTTTTCCTGGAGGTCACGTGGAAGGGGAGGAGAAAAAACATCAGAATTGGTGCAAATTTATCTTGTGCCCTAAAAACTTCCTTTTAATGCAAATCAGGCTTTTCATATTTGATACTGAATTAATTTCTCCTTCATTTTTAGGATGTCATTGGTCAAGTTTTGCCAGATGCAACGACCACAGCATTTGAGTGTGAGTGGGACTTTTATCAGCCAGCTCCTTTCTCACATTGCTGGGCTGCAATTAAAAAAAATAAATATATTTATGGTATTATTTTTGTGTTATTATATTACATATATTCTTCAGAATAAATCACATTCGTTACATGTCATGGCTAAATATTCTTCAGAATAAATCATATTTATTATATGTATGGTTAAATCTTTATTTATTTAATATTATTTATTTTATAATGTCATATAACAGTAATATTTTATAATAATGTTATTATAGAATATTATTATTAGTAATATATTTATATTCTTTTATTTGCTATTATTTATGAATGCTATTATGAATAAATATTATTATTTATATTTGTATTATTATTTATTTGCTATTATTTATTTATGGCTCTCAGCCAAGCAATATTTTATTATTTAATCACATCTGGAATATTTCCACCAAGTTGCTTAATTACCAACCTGACCTTGGCCTGCTCTCACTCCTCATTCCAATTTTATTGCTCAAATTAATTGAGAAATATCAACTTACCTGTAGATCTTCAAATTGTGATTCTCCAATCCTCCCAGCAAGTGTTTCAACCAATATCTGCTCTTTAAACCTATTTATTTTTATTTTTATTTTTATTTTTCAAGGGTTTCCTGAGGGATTGCTGCTAAGGGGAGTGTCCCAGGGGATAAAATATTGAAAAATTGGAGTTTTCTTCCAAATGGAGGAAGCTCCTACTGTTCTTTTTTAATTTTAATTTTAATTTTAATTTTTTTGTTTTGTTTTGTTTTTTGTTTTCCTTTGCTAGAGATGGAAATGCAGGACAAGGGGATGTGGAAGAGCAGGTTTGAGATGGGACCTCTCATTTTTATCAGCATTTCTCCCCTTTTTGGAGCTTTGTGCCTCATTCTGTGTGTAGATAACCAAAGCAAATACTGATTTATTCTCCTCCAAGTCCCATTTAATGCTCTTTTTAATTTTCACACATTGTGTTTCCCTCTCCTAAAAACTGATATTTAAAATCATGACCACCAAGAGCAGAGAAATTTTATTTCTGAACCTTTTTTTCCTTGCCCTGAGCAGAACCAGGCTGCAGAACCTTGCCCTTTATATACATATATTTATTTATTTATTTATTTAAATTTTATTTGATATTTTCCATGTTAATATCCCATAATATCCACATCCCACATTAGCTTTGTTTGAACTTCATGCTCCAGCAGCAGCCCATGGCAGTGCTGCCATGTGCAGGAGTTCCCTGCAAAATTCACATTTTTTTTGTTTTTGTTGTTCCTCCCAACATCTGCTGCTGTGCCTTCCCTGCCTGTCTCTGCTCTGTCATTTCCAGCTGCACAAACCCATTTCACTGCCATCTAAATTATGGGATGGATATGGATGCTGAGTTTTTAAAGGGAATTTTTTTTTTTTTTTTTCCCTCCCCTCTCTACCCCCTGGAATTTTCTGCTCTGAGTTTTTTTCTCTGTTGTAGTTTCAGGTGGGGATAATTGTCACCATCCTTTTTTTTTTTTTTTTTTTTTTTTGTGGTTTTATTTTGATATTCCCACCTGGATCTGGATTTTCCCCTGCTCTACACAAACCCCACTGACAACACCTGGCCCCTCACCATCCTTTTATCCAAACTCTGATTTTTTTTCCCCCATTCCTGACAGATTTTGGGGAAGATTACTGTGCAATATTTGAATATTTGTTAATATTTCTTTGCCATCTGCTGCACTTCCTCCATTTCAAGTGATGGTAAAAAAATCCAACCAGGATGGGGGAAATTCCTTTTTTTTATTTTTTGGTTCTGCTGGAAAATCAGATTTCTGTGCTGCAGGCAGGGAGGGAATCCTGGAAATTTTTCTGGATCCATTTTGGATCCCATGGTGGGAGTGAAGGGGCTCTGCTCAGGTCCAGGATGATTTTCTTCTGGTTTTTCTCTTTGTCTGGTTGGTTTAATTCAGCTTTTTTTCTTCCTTTTTTATTCCTTTTCATCCACATATTTTTAATTTCTTCTGTTTGTACCATCAGGAATTTTGCAGCTGAGAACTGAGTTAATTTCTCAATCATTTCAAAGGGATAATGTGGAATTTTTCTGAATATTTTGCCAAAGTTTTCCTTTTTTTTTCAAGTTTTTTTAATGGTCCCAGCTCAGTCTGTTCCTTCTCCCCAAACCTTTTCTCCATAAATTCCTCCCTGTTCTACTTTCCCTCTGATCCCTCTTGTGGTGCTCCAGGAGCTCATTCCCAGGATGTTTTAAACTCCAATTTTGAGATTTTTATATTTTACCCATCTGCAATGCTTTGGGGTTTTTTTCATTATTATTTTATATTTGCATTATTATTTTGTTCATAATGAAATTTTCATTTATTTCATTTTCAGAGGCAGAATGAACAAACTCCTTTTCTCACACAATTTGAATTCCTTAACTTGGATTTTTTTATTTTCCCAGAATCCTGGGATTTTTATTTTCCCAGAATCTTGGGATTTTTATTTCCCCCCAGATTCTTGGGATTTATTTTTTTCCCCAGATTTTTGGGATTTTTTTTCCCCCCTGATTCTTGGGATTTTTATTTTCTTGGATTCTTGTTGGTTTTTTTTCCCTCCCCAGATTTTTGGGATTTTTATTCCCCCAGATTCTTGGAATTTATTTTTCCCCAGATTTTTGGGATTTTTTTTTTTTCCCCCAGATTCTTGTTGTTTTTTTTTTTTTTTTTCCCAGATTCTTGGGATTTTTATTCCCCCAGATTCTTGAGATTATTTTTTCCCTGAATATTTGAGATTATTTTCCCAGATTCTTGAGATTTTTATTTTCCTAGATTCTCAGGATTTTTTTTTTCCCAAATAGGAAAACTCCAACTTTGGGAAAGAATCAGGGATGAAATTCCAACTTTGAGAGAAAGTGCTGAACCTCTGGAGAATTTCTGACAACAAAAAACCTGCTGAGAGTGAAATTCTGATCCCTTTGTGCCCTTTTTAAACAAAAATCCCCATTCTTGTTAAAATCATGACCCATTATTATTTCAGAGTATCCTTTTTTAGCTTCTTGCCTGTTATTTGCTGCTGTTTTCTGGTACAAATTGTCAATATTGTGTTTTCTGGCAGATGAGGATGAGGATGGGGATCGGATCACGGTCAGGAGTGATGAGGAGATGAAGGCCATGCTGTCCTATGTGAGTAAACCACAACCAATCCTCATTTCCCCTCTTTTTTATCATTATTTCTTGGTGATTTTTCATTTTTTTTTCCCTGTTCTGAGTTGTTTCACTGGGAGATATCCCCGTGTGAAATTCAGATTTTGCTGCTGGGTGAAGCTGGAGGTGTTTCCACACCAGACTTGCCAAAAGACAAAAAAAAAAAAAAAAGACTTATTTTGTAAAATACTTACTGCTCATCTCACAAACATTAAGAATAATGCATCTTAATGACTTTTGCATTAGGTATAGTGCAGGCTAAATGGACTATCAATTCCTTGGATTTTTTATGCAGTACTTAAAGTAACGGCTCATTAAAAATGAACCCCTGGGCTCTAAAAATTTTTCAAAATCTACTTTTCATCTGGAGACTGTTTCACCCCTCCTAACAGAGGAGTTTCATTGTAGCTGCAGGCTGAGTATTCATGGAGGATTTAAAGATGTATTTTGGTTTTTGTTTTTATTTTTGAGATGGTTGTGGCTCTGTGTGTCTTTGTGTAGGTTGGGGTGTGTGAAATAAAATCTGTGTCCCCAGAAATAGAAATCTCAGTTATTGATGGGAACAGAATCATTTGAATAAAGTGGAAAATAATAAAAAAAAATTTAGCTTTTCTTTTGAAAGGAAATTGATAAGCAGGAGGGTGAAAAATGGGGATTTTCTCTCTGATTTAAATTCCTATAAATGAACTTGGGAGTTGTCAGAGCCCAGCCCTGTTTGGGACCACCCAAAAAACGTTTTGGTGAAACTTCAGATGGTCCCAAACTGGTTTGGGTGGGGAGGAACCTTAAATCCCATCCTGGCTGATCCAGGGGCAGCTGCAGCTTCTCAGGGAATTCCTGCCTGTTGAAAATTCCCATTAAAAAATTCCCATTTAGAAGAATTCCCATTAAAAAAATTCCCATTACAAAAATTCCCATTTAGAAGAATTCCCATTAAAAAAATTCCCATTACAAAAGTTCCCATTTAGAAAATTCCCATTTAGAAAATTCTCATTTAGAAAATTCCCATTAAAAATTCCCATTTAGAAGAATTCCCATTACAAAAATTCCCATTTAGAAAAGTTCCCATTTAGGAAATCCCCATTTTCCCACTCTGAAGCCATTCCCAGTGTCTGTCCCTGTCCCCAGCCCCTCCCCTGGAGCATTTCAGGACTCTGAGGATTCCCTGGATCTTTCCCTTCCCCACCTGAACATTCCCAGCTCTCCACAGTCCAGATTTTGGGGTTTTGTTTTGGATTTTGATATTTTCAGCTCCTTTTTGGATCCAGCAGCTCCAGCTCTTCCTGCTGTATCACTGGAGATCCTTCCCCACCAGAATTTTCTCTTTTCCTGTCAAACCTTTTTTTTTATTATTATTATTTTTTAATTTTTTTTTTTTTTTTTGCCTTCAAAGTGGAAAAAACTTTGAATTTTCCTGGTGCAGCCTCCAGATTAATCATGCCTTGGGAAAGCCATATATTTTTTTTTTTTTATGCTTCCAAGCTCACTGTTAAAGTTTCAGTACATTAGAGTTCTGATTGCTCAACTCTCTGCTTTCCCTTCAAAATTATGGGATGCCTGTAAATGACTTCTTTCTGCTTCAGCAGCTCTTCTTCTCAGAAAAAAAAAAAAAAAAATTTAAACTAGTTTTTTATTTGAGTGTTGCACTGATGGTTTAACTTCCTCACATCCTTTTGGGATGTGTTTACAAGAAAATGAATGTTCTGAGCCTAGAAAATGGATTAATTTAATCATCTTGGGGTAGAGAAAAATACTCATTTGGAAGCCTGCAACAAATATTTGGAGAATTTGCCAGCTGGGAAAGTATTTGAGGGAATTTTCACATGGTGCAGGTGTTCTCTAAAATGTAAATAAAGTGGATTTTTTTTCAGTTTAAGGAAATTAAAAAAAAAAAACTCCCTGAGATTAGTCTTTGTAACATATTTTAATTTGGAAGATATTTTGAATTATACCTGACCTTACCTTTGGGTTCTTTGCTTCATGAATTTGACAAGAAATTAATTCAGGCCTGGAATTCTTTCAGATTATGCAAAAATTCTTTGAGTTAGGCTGATCTTGGGGGGGTGGGTGGTAAATAGGATTTTTTTTTTCCAGTTAATTAAGGACAGCCATGGAGCTGGTGTCTTGTATCTGTATAAAAAGGCAGTAATTTTTTTGACAGCCACTGATTGGAAGGTTGCTTGCAGCTCTCTGAAAAGCAAGGAGCTACATGCTCTGGATCAATAAGTGGCAAATTTCCCATTACAAAGAATACCTGAGCAATGTTCCAAATAGCCACTGGCATCTTAATTTGCCATGGAAACCTCCAGTGCTGCTGTGTGGAGGACAAGTCATTTTCAGACAATTTTTCCACACTACTTGTTAACAGTTATTGCTGTCCCAGAAGGTTGACAGCTTACATGATTGATATTTCATTTACTTGTCATCACTGCTGAGTAATGCACAGGGCCATGGGATTTTCCCCCTCTGTTCTGTTTTTTTTTGGAGGTGCAGGAAAGACTCTCCAAGTTTTTATTGGAGTTGATTATTCCAGGGAATGATCAGAAATGTTTATATTGGGTGTAAAGCTTGTGGAGTTCCCTTGGTGAAATGGGAATTTAAAAAGTTAAAAGGGACAGGGATGACTTTTCCCTCCTGGATTTGGGATCCAGCTTTTCTGGGAATTCCATCCCAGCCAGGAATTTATTCCAAATAACCTCTAAATCTCCATTTTTCCACTCTGAAGCCATTCCCTGTGTGCTGTCCCTTGTCCCAAATCCCTCCTTTTTAGGGGCTCTGAGGATTCCCTGGATCCTTTTCCTCCCCAGCTGAACATTCCCATCCCTGGATTTTGGTGTTCCAGGCTCCTTTTCCAGCCCTTTTTGCCCATTCTGAGTTTTATTTTAACCCCTGAACATCCCCATCCCATGGCCCAAGCATCTCCAGGATTTTAATGTTCCCAGCTCCTTTTCCAGCCCTTTTTGCCCATTCTGAGTTTTTTTTTAACCCCTGAACATCCTCATCCATGGATTTTGGTATTCCAGGCTCCTTTTCCAGCCCTTTTTGCCCGTTCTGAGTTGTTTTTTTTAACCCCTGAACATCCCCAGGCTCCCTCAGCAGCCCCTGTGGCTCAGGGTGTCTGCAGTGACTTTTTGGGATCCTTCCTCACAATTCCAGATCCCCTTTGGGATTCCCTTGGGGTTTTCCCAGCTGCACTTTTGGGGTTTATTTGGGGGATGTTTGCATCAAGTCTTTGTGTCCCTGTTTGGTTTTCCTGGCTCCTCCAGCTGTGGCAGCTGCTGCATTTTCTGTGAATATTTCCTTTCCTCACTGCATTTTCTGTGAATATTTCCTTTCCTCACTGCATTTTCTGTGAATATTTCCTTTCCTCACCTGCATTTTCTGTGAATATTTCCTTTCTTCACTGCATTTACTGTGAATATTTCCTTTCCTCACTGCATTTACTGTGAATATTTCCATTCCTCACTGCATTTACTGTGAATATTTCCTTTCCTCCCCTGCTGTACCAATTCCAAAGAAAATTAAACCACACTGAATGAAACAATCCATAAATGCTTTTACTGGATTACTGAGTGATCCCTTTTTTGTTGTTTTTTATTTTTTTTGCAGTATTACTCCACTGTGATGGAGCAGCAAGTGAATGGGCAGTTGATAGAACCTCTGCAGATCTACCCACGAGGTAATGCTGAGCAAACCCCACCCAAAAACCCAAAAGTGCTGCTGGAGCAGCTCCTGGGAGTTTTGGGGAGGTTTACATGCACAGAGCATCTCTTCATTTGGAGAGAAGAATTCATTATTGTGGAGAAAAGTGCATTTATTGCATAGAAAAGAGCTGATTTCCTGGAGTAAATGAGACCAACAGGGTTTGCAGAGTAAATATTTACATTTTAAAAAACTCTTTGGTGCTGGCTCTGCCTGGGTTCCAGGCAAAGCAGATGAATAACTGAAATTTTGGATCTTTATGAAAACTGAGGTTTTTGAAGCTGTTTTAATATCATTAATCAGCCTGCCAGGCTGGGGAATGTCACCATTGTCTGAGATTTGGGCTCTCAGTGATATCCAAATATTCACAAGCACTTTAATAATTTTCCTGAGCAGGGAGAGATGTAATCAATCCTGTGGACTGAGGCAATTAAAAAAATAGGTCATCTCCAACCTGAAAAAAAAAATCCATAGGCAGCTCATGAGGATTTTTGGGAATGCTCTGTCTGAACTCAAATAATGGTTAAAAAAAAAAAAAAATAAAAAGTGCATTACATAATTCATTCAGATCTCAGTAGCCAGGCTCTGAATCTGTGACTCCTAATTGATGGAACAAGAGAAACTTTAAATTCTCCAAGTAAATCTCCCAGCCATAAATTAATTGAAATAATTAAAAATAATCAGACTGTGAGGCTCCCAATTAAACATTCTGCACTTGCATTACTTACAACTCTCTCAAGTTTGAATTGGGCAATTAACCAAGAGGAGGCTGGGTGGATTTCCTGGAAGTTTTTTCCTGGAAGTTTTTCCCTGGAAGTTTTTTCCTGGAGGTTTTCCTGGAAGTTTTCCTGGAAGTTTTCCTGGAAGTTTTTTCCTGGAAGTTCCCTGTGTTCCTGGGGAAGAGAGGCAGGAGTTTAAGGGGAATGTGGAGAATTGGGTGGGTCTGGTTGAGAGGGGATCCCAGGTGTTGGAGCTGGGACCTGCTCAGAGCAGGGATCAGGGAATTCTGGAATGGTTTGGGTGGGAATGTCCTGAAATCCCATCCCCAGGGTCACCTCCCACCATCCCAGGCTGCTCCAGCCTGGCCTTGGACATTCCAGGGATGCAGGGGCAGCCACAGCTGTTCTGGGAATTCCATCCCAGCCGGGAATTCCATCCCAGCCAGGAATTCCTGCCCAGTGTCCCATTTCAATCTCTGTTTTTTCACTCTGAAGCCATTCCCAGTGTCCTGTCCCTTGTCCCAAATCCCTTTCCAGCTCTCCTGGAGCTCCTGCAAGGGGATCCAGGATTCCCTGGATCCTTCCCTTCTCCAGGGGAACATTCCCAGTCTGGCTCCATCCCATTCCCAGTATCCCACCCATCCTGCCCTAATCCCAGTTTAAACCATTCCCTGTGTCCTGTCCCTCCATCCCTGATCCCAAATCCCTCTCCAGTTCTCCTGGAGCCCCTGTAGGTCCTGGAAGGAGCTCTGAGGATTCCCTGGATCCTTCCCTTCTCCAGGTGAACATTCCCAGTCTGGCTCCAGCACATCCCAGTTTAAACCATTCCCAGTCTCCTGTCCCTTGTCCCCATCCCTCTCCAGCTCTCCTGGAGCTCCTGCAAGGATCTCTGAGGATTCCTGGATCCTTCCCTTCTCCAGGAGAGCATTCCCAGTCTGGCTCCATCCCATCCCATTCCCCATCCCAGTTCAAGCCATTCCCATCTCCTGTCCCTTGTCCCCATCCCTCTCCCAGCTCTCCCTTTGTGCTCACACAAACCCAGGTGGGTGATCCCAGAGTTTGGGACATCTTGGGAATCTTTTCCATTTCCCTTTTCCCCAGTGCTGTCCCACCCCACTTGGGGTTTTTAGGGACATTTTGGGTTTTGTCCCTTTGGCTCCTTTCTGAGCTGGGACATCCCAGGTCCTGCTGCTCTCAGGTCATTTCTGCCTGGACAAGTTTGGAATTGTCTCTGCTCCAGATTCTCACTCCTGGCTCAGCTCTGCCTTTTTCCTCCTTCCCACTCCCCCCAAATTTCTCCATTTTTGTTTCATCTTCCCAACCCACCTCCTCAAAACCATTTTTCCCCCATGTTAAAGCTTTAAAACCTCCCCTGAGCTCTGAAATACTGAACAAAATGTGCTTTTCTGCTCTTTTTTTGGTTTTCCCTTTTTTCCCTGTCTTGTCCTGCCTCTCTAATGAACATCCCAAATTTTGTCATCACTTTTCTCCTGTGCCCTTTTTGCCTCTCCACGTTCCCCATCAGCTTTTCTGCCTCTCATTTCCTTTTTAAGAGATTTCTTTGCAACTCCTTTGAATTCTTTGCCTTTTCTGCCTCTCCAACTTCTGAGGAAGCCTCAGGCAGCTCCCAAAAAACTCGTGAATTCCATAAAAAATCCTGGCAGGAGTCAATCTCTGTGTGCCAACCTGGGTTACCTGGGTTGGGATTTATTAATTTCCTAATAAAAATATCTTTGAGGGGAAAAAAATGGTATTTTCTCTATTTTTTAATAACTTTGATATTGCTGTAGTAAAAGCCAGAGGGGAGGTTTATATTAAAAATAAACATCTGGATGTGGTTACATATAAAAAATGTGTACCCATATATATATATATATATATAAAATGTGTGTATTTATATATATTTATATATATATATTTATATATATTTATATCTATCTACATATTTATATATATATATATATGCATTTTATATATATCCACATATATTTTATATATCCACATATATTTTATATGTCCACATATATTTTATGTATATCCACATATATTTTATATATATCCACATATAATTATAAATATATTTTAGATAGAGATATTCTTTATATATTTTATATATACACATTTTAATATATATCTACATATATCTTATCTATATATTGTAATATATATCTGTATTTTATATCTATTTTATTCCCTCCCTTTTTTTTATTCCCTCCCTTTTTTTTATTCCCTCCCTTTTTTTTATTCCCTTCTTTTTTTTTATCCCCCCCTTTTTTATCTCCCCCATTTTATTTATTTTCTCCCCAAGTTTCTTCTCCTGTGTTTTCCCCCATTCCACCCAAAATCCCCAATCCCTGATGTGTGACACCTCTAAAAATCCAAATATTGACTTGCAGACATCACTGTGAAATACCAGGGGGAATAAAAAAAAAATAAAAATAAAAATAAAAAAACAACACAAGGTTTGGAATTAAAATTACCAAAAAAATCCCATGGTTTGAGGCAAGGCTTCTGTGGGCTGTGATGTGTTTGAGGCAGAAATTGGAATTTCATCCAGGGTGTCAGGAAGCTTTTAGCATTCAGAAATCTTCACTGCTGCAAGTTCCAAATCCTGAATTCCCAGCCTGGCTCTTCTCAATCATTTCTCTCTGCTAATTTTGGTGTCACCCTCATTTTTTTTTTTTTTAAAAGATTCATTTTGAGCAAATTTGTAAATGGCCCTGATATGTTCTACAATTGAGTCAATTACTGTTTCAGCCTGCAAACCCCCTGGGAAAAGGAACATCCATGGCCTCAAGGTAGGAATTTCAATAATTGTTTCAGCAAACTTAGATGGATTTGTAATGCTGTGTTCCACTTATTGAAATGTCAAATAAAGCTGCACTTGCTTCAGCTTTGACAAGCAGATTTTTTTTAGAAAAAAATCTGATATTTTTTTTATTTTTTTATTTTTTTGGTGAGGATGGGAGAAGGATTCATCTGCAAAATGTGATATATATATGTGTGATACCTATATATCTATATATTTATATATCTATATCTGATATTTATATATCTTTATTTATATAGATATATTTGTATATCTATATATATCTATATGTGATATTTATATATCTATATATATCTATATATCTATATCTGATATTTATATATCTATATTTATATATATATATTTGTATATCTATATATATCTATATGTGATATTTATATATCTATATATATCTATATATCTATATCTGATATTTATATACCTATATTTGTATATAACTATAATTTATATATGATATTTATGTATCTATATTTGTATATCTATATCTCTATATATATTTATATATCTATATTTATATAGCTATATCTATATATCTATATCTCTATATATCTATATTTATATACCTATATTTGTATATGTGATATCTATATTTATATATCTATATATCTATATGTGATATCTGTATTTATATATACAGTTTTATTAAAAATGGGTTTGCCTTTTCAGTTTTTAACCTCTGCTAATAATTTTGTTAAATTTTAGTAGTTGATTTATCAGCTGCTGTCTGCCACTGCTTCAAAGCTGTCAGAGCCCCTCCCCATCCCTGTGGTTTCAGTCATTTATCCAAGTGTGCAAAGTGGAATTATTTCAGATGTTTGACTCCTATTGCTCCTGCAGTCAGTGGAGGAGCCCATAAATGCATGAGGGGAATTTTGGGGTGTTGAAAGAGGATGAATGAGGCTCCATCCCCTGCAGCACAGTGAGCAGCCCTGCAGTGCTGCAGCTCTGACCTACATCAGGGCTGGCCCCAATTAACCTGCCCCAGCAGGGATGGGGACCTGGCTAATGAGGGGTTAATGAGCAGGTGTGTCCTGCCCAGCCCTGCCCAGCCCTGCCCAGCCTGTCCCCAGTCCTGCCCAGTCTGTCCCCATTCCTGTCCCCAGTCTGTCCCCATTCCTGTCCCCATTCCTGTCCCCAGCCTGTCCCCAGCCTGTCCCCAGCCCTGCCCAGCCTGTCCCCAGCCTGTCCCCATTCCTGTCCCCAGTCTGTCCCCTGCCTGTCCCCAGTCTGTCCCCTGCCGTGCCCAGTCCTGCCCAGCCTGTCCCCAGCCTGTCCCCAGCCCTGCCCAGCCTGTCCCCAGTCTGTCCCCATTCCTTTCCCCAGCCTGTCCCCAGTCTGTCCCCAGCCCTGCCCAGTGCTGCCAGTGCTGCCCAGCCTGTCCCCAGCCTGTCCCCATTCCTGTCCCCGGCCTGTCCCCAGTCCTGCCCAGTCTGTCCCCAGTCCTGCCCAGTCTGTCCCCAGTCCTGCCCAGCCTGTCCCCAGCCTGTCCCCAGTCCTGTCCCCAGCCCAGCCCAGCCTGTCCCCAGCCTGTCCCCAGTCCTGCCCAGTCTGTCCCCAGCCTGTCCCCATTCCTGTCCCCAGCCTGTCCCCAGCCTGTCCCCAGCCTGTCCCCATTCCTGTCCCCAGCCTGTCCCCAGCCTGTCCCCAGCCTGTCCCCAGCCTGTCCCCATTCCTGTCCCCAGTCTGTCCCCAGCCTGTCCCCAGCCCTGCCCTGCCCAGCCCTGCCCAGCCTGTCCCCATTCCTGTCCCCAGCCTGTCCCCAGCCTGTCCCCAGCCTGTCCCCAGCCTGTCCCCATTCCTGTCCCCAGCCTGTCCCCAGCCTGTCCCCAGTCTGTCCCCAGCCTGTCCCCATTCCTGTCCCCAGCCTGTCCCCATTCCTGTCCCCTCCCTGCAGGTGAACACCCGGGCTGGGGCCACCAGCAGCAGCAGCTCGGCCGCCTCCGAGGGGCTCCCCAGCAACAGGTGAGCTCTGCCCCTCCTGCTCCTCCTCAGTTCCTGCTTTGTTCATCTGGGGTTCCAGCCCTGCCCCTCCCCGTGCTCCCAGTCAGAGATTCCTGCCCAGTATCCCACTGCAGTCTCTGGTTTGCCACTCTGAAGCCATTCCTTGTGTCCTGTCCCTGATCCCAAATCCCTCTCCAGCTCTCCTGGAGCCCCTTTAGGTCCTGGAAGGGACTCTGAGCTCTCCCTGGATCCTTCCCTTCTCCAGCTGAACATTCCCATCCCATCCCATCCCATCCCATCCCATCCCATCCCATCCCATCCCATCCCATCCCATCCCATCCCATCCCATCCCATTCCCAGTATCCCACCCATCCTGCCCTATCCCAGTTTAAACCATTCCCTGTGTCCTGTCCCTCCATCCCTGATCCCAAATCCCTCTCCAGCTCTCCTGGAGCCCCTTTAGGTCCCGAAAGGAGCTCTGAGGATTCCCTGGATCCTTCCCTTCTCCAGGTGAACATTCCCATCCCACCCCACCCTCCTAGACAGGAATTCCTCTCCAATATCCCACCTAACTCTGCCTTATCCCAGTTTAAACTTAAATTCCTGATGTGCTGTCCCTCCATCCCTTATCCCAAATCCCTCTAAAGGAGCTCTGAGGATTCCCTGGATCCTTCCCTCCTCCAGGAGAACATTCCCAGTCTGGCTCCATCCCATCCCACCCCAGCCAGGAATTCCAGCCCAAAATCCCATTTAAATCTCAATTTTCCACTCTGGTGCCATTCCCAGTCTCCTGTCCCTTGTCCCCATCCCTCCCTTGGTGCTCACACAAACCCAGGTGGGTGATCCTAGAGTTTGGAAAATCTTGGGAATCTGCTCCACATCCATCCACCTCCAAATTCTCACTCTTGGTTCAGCTTTGCCTTTGTATTTTATTTTATTTTTAAACCAAAACAGCTTCCTGAGTGTGGCTCCTGCCAGAAAATCTGGGGGTTGAGTGGATTTTCCAGTGGGAAAAGCAGAAATTCATGGATTTTGTGGGGGTGGAGCTGCCACGTGGGGGCTGCTGGAGAAATGAGGGATTGGTGGGAAATCCAGGGAAAAAAAAGAGGGATTGGTGGGAATTCCTGGGGAAAAAATGAGGGATTGGTGGGAAATCCTGGGAAAAAAAATGAGGGATTGGTGGGAATTCTTGGGAAAAAAAATGAGGGATTGGTGAGAATTTCATAAAAAAAATTGAGGAGTTAGTGGGAATGCCATGGAAAAAAAAAAAGAGGGGTTGGTGGGAATTCCAGGATGAAATAAGGATTTGTTGCTGGAGGAATTTGGATTTGCTGGGAATTCTCTGGAGGCTTCTTTCAACCTCAATTATTCCATGATTTTAATAAGCAGATCATATTCCATTTATCCAGCAGCATTCTGCTCACAGAGAAAAGAAAAAAATGTTGTAAAGATTAAAAAGATGAATTAGCACAGATGAGTATAATCAGATTTCATGTTTGTGGAGATTTGGGAACTTTTAAAGGTGAATTTTGGGTGGGAAAATCCCACAAATCCAATTTTCCCTGGGAGAAATTCCAGCCTCATCCAGCAGCAGGGCTGGAGGTTTTTTCCCACTGGAAACCTCATCCAAAAACCACAAATCCCAGTAATTGTGGAGATTAAAAAAACCAAAAAACCAACAAAAAACCAACAAAACAACAAAAAAAATCATGGCAAAGTTTGGAAAACGTTCAGTCCAATCCAAAACTCCTAAAAATAAAAATAAATCTAAATTAAAAAATGAAAAATGAAAATAAATCTGAATATCTTAGTGCTCTGCACCCCCCTGTCTGAGCTAAATCTAAATAAAGCTGATTTTTCTGTCACTGCTGCCTGTTTGGTTTTTTCAGTACTTTGAGTTTCTCCTTCAAGTGCACTGAAAATGAATTTCCAGAAGATTCTTGTCACCTTCTCTGCTGGTTAATTGCCATTCCTTTTCCCAAAAACCTTCTGGAGTTTGGTTTTTGAAGTCATTGAAAGTCTCTCTTTTTGTTTCATGTTCACAAATTGTTAGTCATGAAAGATGACAAGATCAACTTGTGTTTCCTTGGAAAACTTTTTTTTTATTTTTTTTTTTCCATTTTTTACTTTCAAGCAGTCGTGGGAACAAGAGGCTTATTAAAGAACAAAGGGATAAAATCTGCAATCTGTGTTTGCACTGCTCCTGCTAATAATGATCACACGTGCACAGCCTTTCAAGAATAGATTATTTTGTACTTTTTTCTCTTTTTTTAAATTTTTTGTAATTCAATGATAAGAGCAGAATGTCCCCTTGAGATAAAGTTTTGCTGCCCAGGCAGTTTGGAGCAGAGTTTGGCAGGAAAAGCCAAGATCCTCTTTTTTTTTTTTTTTTTTTCTCCCTCTTTTTTTTCCCCCTTTTTTTTCCCCTCTCTTTTTTTTCCATCTCTTTTTTCCCTCTTTTTCCCCCCTCTCTTTCTTTCCTCTCTTTCTTTCCTCTCTTTCTTTTTTCCCCCTCTTTTTTTACCTCTCTTTATTTTCCATCTCTTTTTCTCCCATCTCTCTTTTTCTCCCATCTCTCTTTTTTTCACATCTTTTTTCCATCTCTCTCTTTCTTTTTCCATCTCTCTTTTTTATCTCTTTTTTTTCCATCTCTTTTTTTTTCCATCTCTCTATTTTTTCCATCTCTCTTTTTTTATCTCTCTTTTTTCCCCATTCTCTCTTTTTTCCCATCTCTCTTTTTCCCCCTCTCTTTTTTTCCATCTCTCATTTTTTTCCATCTTTTTCCTCTCTTTTTTTCCCCTCTTTTTTTTCCCTCCTTTTTTCCCCTCACTTTTTCCCCCTCTCTTTTTTTTTTCTCTCTTTTTTTTCACATGAAAACTGGCTGTGAGCCCAATTTCCTGTTGCTTTTTCAAACACCTGACATGTGAGAGCATTTTTTTTTTTATTTATTTTTTTTATTTTTTTTTTTACATTTTTTTTATTTTTCTTCTTAGAGCTGCTGGTGAACAAAAAATTCTGTCTCACCAGATTGTACAGTCAGGTGTGCAAGGTGAAAATTTGATTTTTTAAAAATTGTTTCTTGCTTCTCCAAAAAAAAAAAATCTAAAAAAAAATTTAAAAAACACCTTAAAATTCTTTTAAAACCCTTAAAAAAAATCTAAAAAAAAAAACGTAAAAAAATGTAAAAAACAAAAAAACTCTAAAAAAATCTAAAAAACCCTAAAAGATCTAAAAGAAACTCTAAAAAAATCTTTAAAAAAACCCTTAAAAAATCTTTTAAAATCCTTGAAAAATCTAGAAAAACCCTAAAAAAAATCTTTTAAAAATCTAAAAAATAAAAAAAAAAAATTTAAAAAAAATTAAAAATATTCTTATTTTATCTGTTTCTTTTCCAGTTTAAAAAAATCCTCTGCAGAGCTGAAGAAAATCCTTGCCAATGGCCAGGTGGGTGCTGGGATCTGCTTTTGATTTACTCAGAAATAATTTTTTATTTACTTAGAAATAGTTGAATTTTTATTTACTTAAAATAATGTTAGAAAATAGAAGATATTAGGATAAAATATAGAAATTAGAAAATAGAAGTATTAGAAAATAGAAAATTTAAATACTTCAATAATTTTTGTTTACTTAGAATTGTTTTTTATTTCCTTAGAAATATAGTTGATATTTATAGGAATATTTAATTTAAATTTAATTTAAAGGATTTATTTAATTGGTAAAAAATCTACTGAGATTCATTTCATTGGTCAGGAATGATAAATTTACTCTTTGGCCATTAAATTGATTAAATTTCTTTATTTCTAGATAGTTCACAAATTTTCTTTACAGGTTATTCTGGGATGGAATTCTTGTTTTTTTAGTTGTAACCTATTTTTTTTTTCCATAAAACTGGATTGTTGTGCAAACTGCTTTTCATTCTCAGAGTTGATTTCTCATGGTTGAGATAAAATAGAATATTTTACAAAACTTTCTTTTATCAGCTTTTATTGATGAGATTTGTGGGGTTTGGGGCAGAGATATTAAAATATGGAACAGGTGCTGGGGGATCAAATTATTTGGGATAATTTCAGAATCCTGGAATATTTTGGGTTGGAGGGATTTTAGAGCACAGACTGAAAATAAACTGGAATAATTTCAGAATCATGGAATATTTTGGGCTGGAAAGGATTTTAGAGCACAGACTGAAAATAAACTGGAATAATTTCAGAATCAGGAAATATTTTGGGCTGGAAGGGATTTTAGAGCCCAAGTTGAAAAAAATCTGGGATAATTTCAGAATCATGAAATATTTGGGTTAGGAAGAATTTTAGACTCCCAAATGAAAATCTGGGATAATTTCAGAATCCTGGAATATTTTAAATTGAAGAGGATCTTAGAGCCCAGATTGGAAATCTGGAGTAATTTCAGAATCCTGGAATATTTTGGGCTGGAAAGGATTTTAGACCCCAAATTGAAAATAATCTGGAATAATTTCAGAATCCTGAAATATTTGGGGTTGGAAGGGATTTTAGACTCCCAAATGAAAATCTGGGGTAATTTCAGAATCATGGAATATTTTGGGCTGGAAGGGATTTTAGAGCCCAAATTGAAAAAAATCTGGAATAATTTCAGAATCAGGAAATATTTGGGGTTGGATGGGATTTTAGAGCCCAAATTGAAAATAATCTGGAGTCACATCAGAATCCTGGAATATTTTGGGTTGGAAAGGATTTTAGACTCCCAAATGAAAATGTGGAATAATTTCAGAATCCTGGTGTGGTTTTAGGTTGGAAAAGATCTTCAAGCCCAAATTGAAAATTTGGAATTACTTCAGAATCCTGGAATGGTTTTTGGGCTGGAAAGGATCTAAGAGCCCAGATTGGAAATAATCTGGGATAATTTCAGAAATATTTGGGTTAGAAGGGATTTTAGACTCCCAAAAGAAAATCTGGGGTAATTTCAGAATCATGGAATATTTTGGGCTGGAAAGGATTTTAGAGCCCAAGTTGAAAAAAAATCTGGAATAATTTCAGAATCCTGGAATATTTTAGGTTGGAAGGATCTTGTTCTTCTCTTTTTGCTCCAAGCATTCTCTCCCTGAGACCCAAAATTGAAATTTTAATATTTATGGACAAACACACCATTCCTTTATATTTATTTTTTTTTCCCATTTTGTACTGCAAGGCAGGTTTGCAGTGACATTAAATATACACATGTGAATGTGGATTTATAAAATAATAAACAAATTAAATATGATATTATAATAAATTATAATTATAGACAATTGAAATAAAAAATTAAAATAGTTAAGATAGAAAAGAATAAAATAATTGTTTTTAATAAAACAATGAATTTTAAATAAAAGTAAAAATAATCATAAAATAATACAGATATCACATAATAGAAAATTATAAAATATTGAATTAAAAAAAAAATTCAAGCAGCCACATAAATATTTATTTATTTTTTTTTAACCTGTCCTGTTAGTCTCTATTGACTGAGACATCTGTGTCACTGCCAATAAAAGATTTTATTGATTTCCTTAACTGCTCTTCACTTCCCCTCTGCCTTGCAGAGGCTGAAATCTGAATTTTCTCAGATGCCCATGCAGGTTTCTCACACTCACCTCTCCAGGCCTCCCTGGCTTTCCATCAATCTGGGCAGGAAAATTCAAATTCAGCTTTCTGGGGTCCTTCAGCCTCACCTGGAATGTTTTAGAGAAAAAAAAAATGGGATTTTCCTCCCTAAATATGAGCCCAGAGCTGCTGAATGCCTGGAATTGAAACTGAGATTTTAACTGAGTTCAATAATGTCAAATTTCTTCCAGTTGAGTTTTAAATATTTCAGAATTTATGGGTAAATAATGGATTTTTCTTGGTGGTGTGAAACTCTTGGAGGAGCAGAGTCCTTCAGCCTCACCTGGAATATTTTAGAGAAAAAAAATGGGATTTTCCTCCCTAAATACGAGCCCAGAGCTGCTGAATCCATGGAATGGAGATGGGAAATTTGGATTTTAAACTGAGTTCAATAATGTCAAATTCCTGCCAGTTGAGTTTTAAATATTCCAAAATTTACATAAATAATGGATTTTTCTGGGTGGTTTGAAATTCTGGAGTAGCAGAGTCCTTCAGCCTCACCTGGAATATTTTAAGGGGAAAAAATGGGAATTTGGGATTTTATTTCTAAACAGAAAACAAATTCCTTATAATAATAAAAATGTTATTTAAATTTACTAAAAAGAAAAAAAAAATTAAGTGCCTCTTCTTATGAAATTAAAATGTTACTTAAACCCACAAAAAACCAAAAATTAGGTATTTCTTCTTCTGATATTGGAATTGTTACTTAAACCCACTAAAAAGAAAATAAGAATGAAGTTTTATACTTAAACACAATTAAAAAAAATCCTTATTTTCTTTTAAGTACCTCTTATGATATTAAAACTGTTACTTAAAACCACTTAAAAAAATAAATTAGGTATTTCTCATGATATTGGAATTGTTACTTAAACCCACTAAAAAAGAAATAAGAATGAAGTTTTGTAAGTTTTTAAGTTTTAAACTTAATTTTTTAAGTTTTAAGCTAAGGATTAAGTACCTTTTCTGATATTAAAAATGCTACTAAAAACAGAAAAATAATTCAGTTTTTAAACTATTTTTTAGTCAGCCTGATAGGAGTTAATCTGCTTTTTATTGAGAGAAAATTACTTCAGTTTCTGCAAAATTTTGGTCACAGACCCACAACTGGGATTTTAAATAAAACTTGAATTTTTGTTCATTTTGGAGGATTAAATCATTACTTAAGTCAGGCCTGGCTCATTATTTTTGATTTTTTTTTAATTTTTTTTTGGCAGTTTCTGCTTTGAGGCATCCCTAATGAGTTTCCATTTGGCTTTAATAAGGAATTGATATTAATCATTAAAAGCAGGGCCCATGATTCTCCCAGAAAATCCAAATATTGGCAGGTTAGAAATAGCTTTGTGCTGGCTCCATTGCTGGGGTGATGGGATATAAATATTTATTTCTCTTCTGTCACTCAGGGTAAATGGCACCTATTGATCAGCATTGATAAAGTGGCAGCACTTCATCAGCAATTTGCACTTCTCTGGAAATGGGATTTATTCAAATCTGCTCCTCCCACTCAGGCTTAATTGGGCATTGGGGTCCTCATCATGTACAGAAAATATCCTGGATTTATTGGGATTAATTTGGATTAATTGGGAATTTTGGTCTTCATCATTTACAGAAAATCATCCTGGATTAATTGGGATTAATTGGGATTAATTGGGAATTTTGGTCTTCATCATTTACAGAAAACCATCCTGGATTAATTTGGATTAATTTGGAATGTTGTTCTTAATAATTTACAGAAAATCATCCTGGTTTTATCAGGATTCATTGGGAATTTTGTTCTTAATCATTTCCAAAATATCATCCTGGTTTTATCAGGATTAATTGGGAATTTTGTTCTTAATCATTTCCAAAATATCATCCTGGTTTTATCAGGATTCATTGGGAATTTTGTTCTGAATACTTTACAAAAAACCCACCTTGATTTTATCAGGATTAATTGGAAATTTGGTTCTTAATAATTCACAAAAAATTATCCTGACTTTATCAGGATTAATTGGGAATTTTGTTCTTCATCATTTACAGAAAACCATCCTGGATTAATTTGGATTAATTTGGAATGTTGTTCTTAATAATTTACAGAAAATCATCCTGGTTTTATCAGGATTAATTGGGAATTTTGTTCTTAATCATTTCCAAAATATCATCCTGGTTTTATCAGGATTAATTGGGAATTTGGTTCTTCATCATTTACAGAAAATAATCCTGGTTTAATTTGGATTAATTGGGAATTTGGTTCTTAATAATTCAATGAAAATCCACCCTGGTTTTATCAGGATTAATTGGGAATTTGGGTCTTATTAATTTACAAAAAACCCACCTTGATTTTATCAGAATTAATTGGACATTTAGTTCTTAGTAATTTACAAAAAACCCACCTTGATTTTATCAGAATTAATTGGGAATTTAGTTCTTAATAATTTCCAAAAAATCATCCTGGTTTTATCAGGATTAATTGGATTAATTGGGAATTTTGTTCTTAATAATTTACAAAAAGCCCCACCCTGATTTTATCAGGATTAATTGGGAAATTGGCTTTTAAGGATTTGAAAAAACCCACCTTGATTCCATCAGGATTATTAATTGGGAATTTTTTTCTTAATAATTTACAAAAAAATATGAATTGGGCATTTGGCTCTTAATAATTCCCAAAACCCCCCCTGGTTTCATCCCCAGCCAGGTGGAAACCAGAAATGCTTTTTATTGAGGTTTTTTTTTTCGGTTTTTTGGTTGATTTTTGGTTTTTTGGGGTTTTTTTTTGTGTTTCTTTGCTGCTCCCTGCTTGACTTTTCCATGAATCCCTGAATTTTGGCAGCCAATCCAAGCTGGCTTTAATCTCCCAGCCTTTTATGGTGGAGAATCCATTTTTTCCAGAGAAATAAATAAATCACCTTCTGCTTTTGGCACCTTTATTGGAGCCAATAAATCTCATTTTCTCCTGCAGATCCTCCATTCCTGGTTTTCCCTGGAATTCTTTGTGCTGGGCACACCCTCAGAGGATGGAAAACAAAAATAATTCCCTTTTCCCAGTGCTTGATTCTCCAATTCTGCTCCATTTGTGGGTCATAACTTCAATAACCCCCCAAAAAATCTCCTTTTTTCCCCACCCAAAAAGCAAAAATCCAAATTTTTTTGATGGTTTTGTGGGTTTCTCTTCAGAGTGGTTGGTTCAGGAGGACAATTTTGGGAATATTTGGATTTTTGTTGTCACCTCCAAGACTTGGAAGAGCAAAACTCTTTAAAATAACAGAACCTGCAGGCTGAGAAAAATTATTTTTATTTTAGGGACCCTCTGTAGGTTCTTTATGTATTTTAAATCCCATTGATGAGTGATTATTCATTATTTCAGAATGAAATCATCATTCAGTGTTGAAATAAATGTTGATTTTTATCATAAACCTCATCCCTCCTAAGGAACCTGGCCCAGGTTTAATTACAAACACATAATAAATTAATTAATTGGAGTTTTCTCAGCTCAGGTTTTCCCATCCCTCTGTAGCAATTCCAGTGAAAAAACACATTTTTTGCTCAGGTAGTGAAAGGAAAAACCATCAATTTTTGGATTAATTTCTGTCCTTACAACTTCTTATAAATCAATAAAATATTTCATTTTCTGGTCATTAGAAATGCTGATATTGACTCTTTGGGACATTTCAGCTTGTTACCATCACTTGTGTTAATACACAAAAATGACATTTTTAAGCAGCCAGGCCAATCATGTGAAACATTTAACTTGGTGTCCCATAAAATACAAGTAATTACTGAAAACCTGTTCATGTTTGCTTGGAAAATATCTTTACAGAGCAGGATTTTCTATTTCAAATGATCAGGCAGTGGGGGAATTTTCCTGAAAAAAAAAAAATTGTTTTCAGCCTAGAATTAATTCTGATTAAAACATTTAATGCACATTGCAAAAATGTCTTCAGTGATATTTTTAATTTGTGCAAAATCAGAATAACTCTGCTTGTCCAGGGGAAGCTTGAACTGGGGTTTTATGTTTGAATTGGTTCTTGGGCAATGTTTTAAGCTGTTGTAAAATCCATATATTAAAAAAAAAAAAAGTCAAATTCAGGAATTTGCAGCGTGCAGAGCTTTGATCAGCTGAATTTCTGAATTATTTCTGAATTTCTGACTCATCCCAGCGAGTGCAAAGACTGAGGCAAAAAAAAAATTTGTGTATTCAAGGAAAACAACTTTGATCACATTTTTTAATTTAAAAAAAAAAAAAAATCTTTAGATAAAAAAAAATCAGGTGTGCAGCACAATTATGGTGAACAATTCCAGAATAAATCCTGAACTTTCCCAGGATTGTTCCCATCACCTCCAACTTTGGCTGTGCAGCTCTGGAGCCTCTTTTCCTCTCCCTCTCAGTGCCCTGACCCTCTTGAGCTCTATTATATCATTCCATTTTGACACCTTTTATCAAACTTTAATGAAATGACCCAGGCAAACAAATTGTCATTAAACTTTCCATCACTTTGTCCCTTGGTATCGTCCTTTATAAATTGGACAGCAAATGTTGTATTGATCTTCTCCTTCTTGCAGCTGAACTTGAAATGACCCAGCCTGCTTGTTGTTTATGGCCTGGAGTTGCTTTTCCTTGACATTTCCATCCCCACATGACATCTCTTTTGTTTTTTTTTTTTTGTTTTGTTTTTTTTTCTTTCCTGGAGATGAATGAACAAGACATTCGATACCGAGACATCCTCGGCCACGGCAACGGCGGCACCGTCTACAAGTGAGTGGCAAATCTGGCCAGAAAAATTCACATTTCAAAGGGAAATCTGGCCAGAAAATCAATATTCATTGGAAATCTGTCCAGAAATTCAGATTTCAGTGCAAATCTGGTCAAAAAATCAGCTTTCACAGCATTTTTTTTTGTTTTGTGTTTTGAGAATTTTTGAGTCCGTGCTGCTCTGCAGGGAGAAGAAATCTCAGTGTAAACTTTAAAACCATCCTGGGGTGTTTTGTTCTGGTTTTGTCACAGCTTTGAGTCTTTTCTGGGTGATAAAAGGGATTCCCAAGTGGGATTTGGGAATGGCAGCAGTGGTGGCACCAATGCCCTGCAGAATTCCTCATTCCTTTTCCCAAATTTTGGCTCTGGAGCTCCCACCCTGAAGCCAACATTAATTTTAATCTTGTCAAAATTTAAATTGCACAGATAAGACTCTTCCTGTTGAGAAAACTTCTTATACATGATGCAAAGTTTAAACTGCAGAATGTAATATCTGGGACTTAATAGTCTGCAGTGGGGTATGAAAAATATTCCAGTGGGAATTAAGAAATCCAGACTTTGTCAGAAAGCCCTGAGGGAATAATAAAGGTTTCCTCCAGAGAGCTGTTTCCCATCTCCACTAACCCAGCATCCCATTAGGGTGTTGTTTATACCTCAGACATTTTAACTTTGATATTAATTTTTTTTTTTTTTTTTTTTTTTTTGCCTCCCTAAAATGTTTTTAAAGCCACAGTGCATTTAGTTTAGTTTTTAATTGGCTGCCAGCACTGCAGAACAAACCAGCTCCTCCCATCAGAAGGTTTGGTGGAAATGAACTTCCAAAACTTCCAAGGAGGAAATGCAGTTTTGGGATGGACTCTGAAAAAAAAATCAGGTTGGGCTTGGGGATGGAAAGTGGCTCAGAAACCTCCTGGGTGTTTTCTTGGAGAAGGATATTCTGGAATTTGAGGAAATGGTGTTGTTTTCTGGTTTTATTATAGAGATTATTATATTGCTTTATTATAGATATTATTATTTTATTATAGAGATTATTATATTATTTTATTATAGGTATGAGAGTGTTGAGCTCTGGAGCTCAGTGAGGTGTTGGTGTCAGGTGAGGAGGCAGAATTTGGGGAATTCTGCAGGATGAGGGGATTTGGGTACAAGCTGGGAGTCCTGTGTGTCTGGAGGAGTGGGGCTGTGATTCCTGCCTGCAGTGGGGACTTTGCCCCTTCCCTGCACTTTGGGAAAGGGAAAATCCTCCCTGGAAAGGCAGGAGCCCCTCCTGTGTCAGGGAGGAGTTTCTGTGCCTCTGTTCTGATTTCAGACATGCCTGAGCAGCTGCAGTGACTCAGAGTTTCTGCAGGCCAGGAGCCCCCCAAGCTTTTCCTGCTTTTATCTCTGGATATTTTACACATTGTCATGGAACCCTCCAGTGGTTTGGGCAGGAAGGGATTTGGTTTATCCCATCCCACCCCTGCCTGGGCAGGGACACCTTTCACTGTCCCAGGTTCCACCTGGCTCTGGGCATTCCAGGGATCCAGGGGCAGCCAGAGCTGCTCTGGGAATTCCATCCCAGCCAGGAATTCCTGCCCAATATCCCATTTCAATCTCAATTTTTCTACTCTGAATTCCCTGTGTGCTGTCCCTCCATCCCTCATCCCAAATCCCTCTAAAGGGGCTCTGAGGATTCCCTGGATCCAAGGAGACATTCCCAGTCTGGCTCCACCACATCCCATCCCATCCCAGTCAGGAATTCCTGACCAATATCCCATTTAAATCTCCATTTTCCACTCTGAATTCCCTGTGTGCTGTCCCTCCATCCCTCATCCCAAATCCCTCCCCAGCTCTCCTGGATCCTGAACATTCCCAGCCTGGCTCCAACCTTGCAGCAACCCCCCATTCCCAAAAAGTTCCCAACCCTCCCTGTCCAGCAGAGCATCCACCCCCCAGTGGTGGATTCCTGGAAATCAGGAATTCCAGCTGGGATCCTGCCCAGGGATATTTGATATTTTTTCCAGTAAATCAATGAACATTTGTCAGGTGAGATGAATTGCAGAGGTTGGGGCAGTTTCCAGCTTGGGGATCGATCTGCAGCTCAACCACCAGCCTGCCCATGCCCTTTTTATCTTTTTATTATCCTCATTTGGTTTTTATTTTGTTGTTTTTTTTACTCCCCCTCTTGCCCAGCTCTTTATCCTGACTCATATCCATTATGGCAATGAAATATTCCTGCTCAGGAACACGTTGCAGGTCACTGAGCAAAAAATTTCCCAGCTCTCTTTAATTTTATTTTATTTTATTTTATTTTTTTCCATGGGAATGAAGCACTATTGGGATATTTTATTGAGATTGAAGTATTGATCACTTTTCCTGGCTGGAGGTGGAGTTGTTCTCTTTGGAAGACTATGTTTAGTTAGAAAATGGATTTCATTTATTTGGGTTCTTTACAGCTGCAAGTGGTTTATGGCTTGGAGAGAAGAGGTGTCTTAGCTTTATTTTTATGACAGTATAATTATACTTTAGAAATACACTTGATTACTGTGTGGAGCAAAATTGTTCCACTATATTGGCTTGGCCAATATTGCTATACAAACAACTTTTCAGTCAATTGAGCCTGGTAAAAAAAAAAAAAAAAATCAATACTTTATAGCAATATTTCTAGGGAGAACTTGCTGAATCTAAATGTTTTTTCCTGTTCTAAAAAGAGATTTTTATAGTTCTTTGACATCTTCTTCTGCCCCTACCTTTTGATCTGCTGTTTGCTTAATTAAGGAACCATCAAAATTCTCCTGTTAGATAGGGCTGAGGCAGTTAATTAGCTTGGCTTTTTTTTTGCTTGCTTGCATGTTCAAAAAAATAAGTGAGAAAATATAAAAAAAGCCCCAAAACTGTTTCTTGAACATTCCAGCAGAAAGCAGGAATTCTCAGGGAGCAGAATGTGCCCAGTTTTGGGTAAAAATCTTCAAGAAAAGGATAAAATCTGCTGGCACAGAGCAGCTGAGTGTGCTCAGAGCTGTCCCTGCAGTGTTGAATTTTATCCAATTTTATCCAGTTTTATCAAATTTTATCAAATTTTATCCTATTTTATCCAATTTTATCCAATTTTATCCAATTTTTAAAACTCAGCTGCCCAGCTGTTTTATAGTGGGGTGGAGAATGAAGGATTTAAGCTCTTCCCAAATGTTTTTTGCTTTTTTTTTTTTTTTTTTTTGGGAATAAATCATTCCCTGGTCAGTCCAAAACACATTTAAAGGATTTGCATTTTGGGCTCCATCAATGGCTGCAGAGACTTTTCTGAGATTTTTTTGGGTTTTTTTTTTTTTTTGTTTTTTTTTGTGTGAAAGATTTACTTTGGAATGTCTGGATGTGCTTTGCCAGCTGATAATTTAATGAAGTCCCAGGAGCTTCATTAAATTATTTACACCTCAAATCCTTAGTTTTGTTTGGATTTTTTTTATTCTTTTTATTATTTTGAACCTAAATATTACAAAGTAGAAGCATTTATCTCTGGCAAATAATTACTCTTGTCAGGTCTTTTTACATGATGTGTCTAAAGCATCACTATTTCCTTTATACAGAAGCAGAAGATTTTATGCTTATTTTATCCATATTTTATCCTTATTTTATCCTTACTTTATTCTTACTTTATCCTTATTTCATTCTTATTTTATTCTTATTTCATTCTTACTTTATTCTTATTTTATCCTTATTTATTTTTCTTATTTTTTTCTTATTTTTTTCTTATTTTATCCTTCTTTTATCCTTATTTTATTCTTATTTTATTCTTACTTTATCCTTATTTCATTCTTATTTTATTCTTATTTTATTCTTACTTTATCCTTTTTCATTCTTATTTCATTCTTATTTTATCCTTATTTCATCCTTATTTTGTGGTTTTTTAGCTTTTGTTTTCCAAGTAGCAAGGAGAAGTGAGATGCCCTGAACTCAGGGCCTGGCACAGCCCCCTGGGATTTATTTTACAGTGAGTTTTTGTCTCTCCAGCAGCAGGAGCATCCAGGAAAAATAACCATAAAGCCCCAATGATGCCCTAATTAATCTGGGAGCAGAAGGTTTCAGTCTGAGCTGGAGTCATTGGGAGGGAAGTGGCTGTGGATGATGTCCCAGCCAGGGGGAGAAATGAGGGAGTTTAATTGCCTTGAGCAATTTCCTCCAGCAGTTCTGCACTTGGGCTTGAACATGGAGAGGTTTCCATCTGCCCTTCCTGCATCCCATCCCTGCAGCCTCAGAAATGGGACTGGGAGCAGCTGGGATACAGGGCTGGGATAATGGGATCCATGGGATAATGGGATAATGGGATGGGATAATGGGATACAGGGATGGGATGGGATGGGATGGGATGGGATGGGATGGGATGGGATGGGATGGGATGGGATGGGATGGGATGGGATGGGATGGGATGGGATGGGATGGGATGGGATGGGATGGGATGGGATGGGATGGGATGGGATAATGGGAATGGGATGGGATGGGATGGGATCCATGGGATGGGATCCATGGGATGGGATGGGATGGGATGAGATGGGATGGGATGGGATGGGATGGGATGGGATGGGATGGGATGGGATGGGATGGGATGGGATGGGATGGGATGGGATGGGATGGGATGGGATGGGATGGGATGGGATGGGATGGGATGGGATGGGATGGGATGGGATGGGATGGGATGGGATAAGGGGGGTTGGTGCTGCCTGAGCAGTGTTGGCAGGGGCTGGGTGAGTTCAGGAGGTTTTTGGGCTCTCCTGGTTTGTCCCAGGAAGGAGCTCTGCAGTCCCAGGTGGTTCCTTGCAGCACCTCAGGGGTTGTGGGAACCCAGCCAGACTTTGCAGGGCTGTTCTCACCCCTGGGCTCATTTGTTGCTGCTTTTCTGTGGGAACATCAGGGAACCTGGGCTGGGGGGGGCTGGAAGAGACCTCACAGCTCATCCCATCCCCTGACCAGGGTCCTCCCACCATCCCAGGCTGCTCCAAACCCTGCCCAGCCTCACTCTGGGCAGCCACAGCTGCTCTGGGAATTCCATCCTTCCCAAAATCCCATCCATCCATCCATCCATCCATCCATCCATCCATCATCCATCCATCCATCCATCCATCCATCCCTCCATCCATCCATCATCCATCCAACCATCCATCCATCCATCCCTCCATCCATCCATCCATCATCCATCCATCCATCCATCCATCCATCCATCCATCCATCATCCATCCATCATCCATCCATCCATCCATCCATCATCCATCCATCCATCCATCATCCATCCACCCATCCATCCATCCATCCATCATCCATCCATCCATCATCCATCCATCATCCATCCATCCATCCATCCATCCATCATCCATCCATCCATCCATCATCCATCCACCCATCCATCCATCCATCCATCATCCATCCATCATCCATCCATCCATCCATCCATCATCCATCCATCCATCCATCCATCCATCCATCCATCATCCATCCATCATCCATCCATCCATCCATCATCCATCATCCATCCATCCCTCCATCCATCCATCCATCCATCCATCCATCATCCCTCCATCCATCCATCCATCATCCATCCATCCATCCATCCATCCATCCATCCATCCATCATCCATCCATCATCCATCCATCATCCATCCATCCATCCATCCATCATCCATCCATCCATCCATCCATCCATCCATCATCCATCCATCCATCCATCCATCATCCATCCATCCCTCATCCATCCATCATCCATCATCCATCCCTCATCCATCCATCATCCATCCATCATCCATCCATCCCTCATCCATCCATCATCCATCCCTCCATCCATCCCATCATCCATCCATCCATCATCCATCCATCCATAATCATCCATCATCCATCCATCCATCCATCCATCCATCCATCATCCATCCATCATCCATCCATCCATCCATCCATCCCTCCATCCATCATCCATCCCTCCATCCATCATCCATCCATCCATCCATCCATCCATCCATCATCCATCCATCCATCCATCATCCATCCATCATCCATCCATCCATCCATCCATCCATCCATCCATCCCTCCATCATCCATCATCCATCCATCCATCCATTCATCCATCCATCCATCCATCATCCATCCATCCATCCATCCATCATCCATCCATCATCCATCCATCCATCCATCCATCCCTCATCCATCCATCATCCATCCATCCATCCATCCATCCATCCATCCATCCATCCATTCCCTCTGTCCTGTCCCTTATCCCAGATCCCTCCCCAGCTCTCTGCAATATCCAGGAGAATCACTAAACTCATTCATTTCCTTCACTTCTAAATATAAAATTTTGTATAAAATTGCTGCTGAAAAAGCTTTAAAGTTTTTTTTCCACATACTGCAAATACAGAAAGTTTTAGAATATGACAAAATAACTTTGTAATATTCTTTGATATCTGGTCCTTCCCTTCTCCAACCCATGAGCCATCATTTAATTTTTTATTTTTTTATTTTTTTATTTTACAATTCTTGAATTCAGAGATGATTTTGGCCTCCTGGCAGGGGGGAAGTGGAGACAGAATCATGTTCCCAGCAGTGGCAGAGGCAGGAATGGAGCTGAGGATTCCCAACTGGTGCTCAGGGAAGGATCACAGGCAGGCTCAGGGACTTACTTGCCATTAAAACACCTTTAACCCTTGGAAGTCTTAAAATTTAATCTCCCTAAATTCCTGAGGAGGCATTTCCCTTTTTTCCTTTCCTGTGCATTCATTTCCCTTTTTTCCTTTCCTGTGCATTCATTTCTCTTTCTTTCCTTTCCTGTGCACTCATTTCCCTTTCTTTCCATTCCTGTGCATTCATTTTCTTTCTTTCCTTTCCTGTGCATTCATTTCTCTTTCTTTCCTTTCCTGTGCACTCATTTCCCTTTCTTTCCATCCCTGTGCACTCATTTTCTTTCTTTCCATCCCTGTGCATTAATTTTCTGTTTCTGTGGGTGATTTTCAGCTTCTCCTGTTTGGTTTTATTTTCAGTCCCCCTGAAAAGTTGGAGCAGCAATACCTGGCTGAGTTAGAGGTGCCCCACTGGGATTTATCTAATTCCAGTCTGCTTTAACCAGGACTGGTCACTCTCTGACCCTGGCTTGGCCACCCCATAAAAAATCTGTTATGCACAAAAGTGCATCAAATGAAGATAAAGTGGCTCCTTTGAGCCTGACAAAAGCCATTCCTCTGCAGAATGGGAGCTGCAGTGAAAGTAAATAAATGACTGGACAGCAATCACAGCCTAGTTGATGGAACTGTTCAATTAAAGCACAGGCATTTACATGGTGTAATTTCCCTAAATTGCCAATGAGCCCCTTTAGACACAACCAGTGTTCAAATTGATTTCAGCATTGATTTTGGCTGAAGCTGATAAATTTCTGCTTGTTAGTTAAAGTAATTTTGCAGAAGACTTTGTAGTGCAGTATTGAAGTGTTCATTTAGCTGATGGTTAAAAGAGGAGTTATTTACACAGGGCTCTGCTGCTGGGCTGAGATGGGACCATTCCCTGGTCATCTTTTTACTTTTAATTTTTAAGCTTCAGCATCCAATCAATACCTTATTGAAGCTGATTAAAATGTATCCAGCCAGCTGCCTATGGCTGTTTAATTAGAAAGTGGATGATTCTTAAATTAAAGTTGTTTTGTTTCTGTTGGATGTCCATAGCTGGGGAGATGAAGGGAGTGGGAAATGGGAGTTTGTGAGCAGTGGGAGCCCAGATCCCTCCCAGCCAGGAATTTATCCCAAATCCCATCCAGCCCTGCCCTCTGTCCTGTCCCAAATCCCTCCCAGCCAGGAATTCCCTCCCAAAATGCCATCCAGCCAGGAATTCCATCCCAAAATCCCATCCAGCCCTGCCCCATCCCTTGTCCCAAATCCTTCCCAGCCAGGAATTCCATCCCAAATCCCATCCAGCCCTGCCCTCTGTGTCCTGTCCCAAATCCTTCCCAGCCAGGAATTCCATCCCAAATCCCATCCAGCCCTGCCCCATCCCTTGTCCCAAATCCCTCCCAGCCAGGAATTCCATCCCAAATCCCATCCAGCCCTGCCCCATCCCTTGTCCCAAATCCCTCCCAGCCAGGAATTCCATCCCAAATCCCATCCAGCCCTGCCCTCTGTGTCCTGTCCCTCCATTCCCTGTCCCAAATCCCTTTCCCTGGGATTTTTTCCTTCTCTCAGCTCTCCCTGGAGCCTTTTCCAGGCTGAATAATTTTGCCATTTTCATTCCTGCCCCCAAAGAAGGTGATGCAGTTTTTGCTTCACATTTCTTCCCTAAAATTGTGATGAATTCACTCCAGGCTTTGTGCCATGTGGGATAACTGAGAGTCAGAGCTTGGGGCTCCTCTGCTGCCTTCTGTGCTTGCACCAGTTTGAATCCAGTTTGAATCCAGTTGAAATCCATTCCTGTGTCTGAGCTGCTCTGGGTACAGTTAAAATTCAGTTTCAGTCCATCAGGTGAATCCATTCCTCTCTGGATTGCTCTGGGTTCAGTTTAAGTCCAGTTTCAAACCAGTTTAAGTCCAGTTTAAATGCAGCAGGTGAATCCATTCCTGTGTCTGAGCTCTTTTGGGTGCATTTTAAGTTCAGTTTCAGTCCAGTTTAAATCCAGTTTCAATCCATTCCTGTGTCTGAGCTGCTCTGGCTGCAGTTTAAATCCAGTTTAAATGCAGTTTCAATCCATTCCTGTGTCTGAGCTGCTCTGGGTGCAGTTTAAATCCAGTTTAAATGCAGTTTCAATCCATTCCTGTATCTGGAGCTGCTCTGGGTGCAGTTTAAACTCAGTTCAAACCCAGTTTAAATCCATTCCTGTACCTGGAGCTGCTCTGGGTGCAGTTTAAACCCAGTTCAAACCCAGTTTAAATCCATTCCTGTACCTGGAGCTGCTCTGGGTGCAGTTTAAACCCAGTTCAAAGCCAGTTTAAGCCCAGCACTGAGCTGGCTTTATCTCCTTCATGCAGCCCCTGCTCCCAGCTCTGCTTTCCCCAAGTTTTTCCATCCAGACCCCCCAGTTTGCTGTTTGTTTGCCATTCCCCAGCAGATCCTTTTGCAGTCAGTGCTCAGCATCTGCAGTGGCATTTCAGAGGGAGGGGAGGTGCTGTGAGCCAGCTCAGCCCCACAAAATCTCCTTTTTTCCACCTGCTTTGCGCTTTGGCTGCCCTGATTTAACAGCCCAGAGTCAGGCTTGATGTGGCTGTTATTGCAGCAAGTGGCAAAGTGCTCATTTCCTAGGAACAATCTGAATTTCTGGTTTCTTTAATGGGGTGTGTGACACTCCTGGCACTGCTCTGCCACAGCCTGACCACTGGCAAAAATGAAAATTAAAAAAGAGGAAAAAATGAGCAAATATTGGGGGATTTTCTGTGTAGGGCTGAGTTCCTTTGGCCAGACTCTGGCACAGATTTTTTTATTTCTCAGAAATGCCCAGTTTGGCCCTGCACAGCTTTTCCTGATCCCTTTTCAGCTGAAATAAGAAAATCAAGTTTCTATTTCTGTTTGGAAATCCAAAATCCTTTGGTGAGTGGGTGTGGAGAGATTCCTCTGCAGCTCAGTGCAGTGCTGAGAGGAATCCCTGGGGAAATGGGATAATACTAAAATATTTTTCCAGCCTTTTGGAGGGAAATGATGTCTGGGTATTTTGAACAAAAAAAAAACAATTAAAAATCAAATAAATTTTTTTTTTTTTTTTAAAAATGGGGCGATGAATTCATGCCAAAAGAAACAAAAATAAATAAATAAAAAAGGACATGGAGAGGCAGAAATCTCCATCCTGGGGAGGAATTTCTAATTTCTGCCCCAAATCCCCCCCAGCTCATTCCCAGTGCCCTGGGCCTCTGTCACTCCATCATTTTGTCACATTTGCTGATGTGGGTGACATTTCTGAGTGACTCATGGGCACAGCAGACAGGTCATGGCTTCCCCTTGAATCCTCCAGGCTTGCCAAGGAATTTCTCATTGATTAGAAATTGTTATTGTGGAGGAGGGGGAAATAAAGGGATTTATCCTGGTGCCCAGAGGAAGCAGCTCCTGTGCTGTTCTTACCACCATAAAATTAATTTAATCAAATTTTCTAGGCAGGAATTGCAATTTTTTTGGAGGATTTAACAAAACACTAAACTCATTTTTTGGGGAAAAGCTGCTGGGAAAAGCTCAGGGGTCTCTGCAAACTCAGCCCCTGCTCAAGGTGACAAAGGGGTTGCAGTTAAAATTAGGGAAAAAAATGGAAAATTGGCACTGGTTTGAGCTGGGTTTAGCTGGTTTGAGCTGGATTTTAACTGGTTTGAGCTGGATTTTAACAGGTTTGAGCTGATTTTAGCTGGATTTGGCTGGTTTGAGCTGGATTTTAATTAGATTTTAACTGGTTTGAGCTGATTTTAGCTGGATTTTAACTGGTTTGAGCTGGATTTTAACTGGTTTTAGCTGGTTTTACCTGGTCTGGGCTGATTTGAGCTGGTTTGAGCTGATTTTAGCTGGATTTAGCTGGTTTGAGCTGGATTTTAACTAGATTTTAACTGGTTTGAGCTGATTTTAGCTGGATTTAGCTGGTTTGAGCTGGATTTTAACTGGTTTGAGCTGATTTTAGCTGGATTTAGCTGGTTTGAATTGGTTTGAGCTGATTTTAACTGGTTTTAGCTATTTTTACCTGGTCTGGGCTGGTTTTACGTGGACTTTAACTAGTTTTAGCTGGATTTGAGCTGGTTTAAGCTGGATTTAGCTGGATTTTAAGTGGTTTGAGCTGAATTTTAGCTGGTTTGAGCTGAATTTTAGCTGGTTTGAGCTGAATTTTAGCTGGTTTGAATTGGTTTGAGCTGGATTTTAAGTGGTTTTAGCTGGTTTTACCTGGTCTGGGCTGGTTTTACCTGGATTTTAACTAGTTTGACCTGGATTTTACCTGGTTTGAGCTGGATTTAGCTGGATTTGAGCTGGATTTTAAGTGGTTTGAGCTGAATTTTAACTGGTCTGGGCTGATTTTACCTGGATTTTAACTAGTTTTAGCTGGTTTGAGCTGGTTTTAGGAATTTTCCTGCCATCCTGGAAGGTTTTAAGTTCATTTCCTGCAATGTGCAGCGTTGCTGAGGAACTTTGAGGATTTTGCTGCTTTTCTCTGCCTGGTCCTACAAGGCTGGGCTTGGCTGCTTCCCTTCTGGAGGTGGCACCAAAATCTGGGAGATGAGACTTGGAGTGGGAAAATGGTTTTAACCCCCTCACAGACATCCATGGATTGACTAAAAATCTGATTTTTCATGCTGTGCTCACTACCCCAGAGGATTTTTTTTCAGCTCATCCCTTACAACCTGCATAAAGGAATTAAATTCAAAATTTTGCAGCGCTGCCTGTGACCAAAATGATCAATTCCACCTTCCAGCCCCACAAAACATCCCAAAAAATCCCATTTCTCCTGCACACTCCTGGAAGGGGTAATTACTGCAGCAGCTCCAGCCTAATTTGGAGCATTAGCTGTTAATTAAACCATCACAGAGGTGTAGGGTTGTCTTTTGGTGTAACCAAAGCTGCCATTAATCACTTTGTGCAGGACAATTGAGATGCTGGATCAGCCTGGCCTGAAGAAATTCCTGCCCTGCTGGAATCCCAAAGGGCTCCCAGCTCCTCTGGGATCCAATTCCCATAATTAAAAGTTCAATTGGTGCTGAAAAGCAAAGCTGCAAACCGAGCCCAGCCCTGCACGGATGAATTGGCGTGCATCATAATTAAATCATCGAGTCTTTTCATCCAGCTGGAAATGGGAGAAGTGTCCCGTGGAAACGGGATCAGCTTTCTGAGCAGCTCATTGAATGGTCCCAGTGCATCCAGCAGGTGTGGGGCATCTGCCCAGCCTCTCCATCCCTCCCTGAAATCTTCATTTATCCCCTGAGCTCCTGGATGCAGCTCGATCAAAAATTCCCATGGATAATCTCATTTTTTACAGATTTTTCCCCCTCTGCCTTGTTAAAATCTGTTTTTTACCCCTAAAATCACTCAGTTCCATAAATGTTTATCCAGGAGTTACTAAATTAAGGTGAAATTTTTAGGAATTTCCAAGCCAAACCTCATGGATTCATGAATTCAGCTCTATCAAAAATTCCCATGGATAATCTCATTTTTTACAGAATTTTCCCCCTCTGCTCTGTTAAATTGTTTTTTTTCTCCCAAAATCTGGTGCCACTCTTTGCATAAATGTTCACCCATGAGTTATTAAATTAAGGTGACAATTTTAGGAATTTCTAATCCAGATTTAATGGATTCATGGATTCAGCTCCTGTTGTATCAAAGTTCCCATGGATAATCTCATTTTTTACAGATTTTTTTTCCCCTCTGCCTTGTTAAATTGTTTTTTCTCCCCTAAAATCACTCAGTTCCATAAATGTTTATCCAGGAGTTACTAAATTAAGGTGAAGTTTTTAGGAATTTCCAAGCCATTACCAGAAATTAGGGGAGCACTCATGGTAATAAATAAGATTAATTGACATTTTTGTCCTGTCTGGGGGTGATTTTACATGGAAATTATTAAAGCTTTTCTTCCTCACTAATAATTGCTGGAGGTGCAGTGGTGAAATAATTTGAATTCTTTCAGGTTAGTGCCATAAATTCTGAGAGACAGTAAAACCAGTGAAGAGGAAAACCTTTAATGGTTTTGTTTTTAGGTAAAATTACATTGGATTTTCACTTTTTTTTTTTTTTTTTTATTTAATCTACCTTTATTTTCTCACATTATTTATGGTTAGAAATCTTCAAGTCATTAATTAGCCAATTATGGGTGTTTCTCCTCTGAAATTAGGATTGGAAATACCCTGGAAAATGATTTTTGGGTACATCAGCAATAATTCTTTCTATTTTTATTTGCACCCCCTAATCATAAAATAAATGCAGAAATTGAATTTTGTTAATATTTTCTGTGGGTCCTTAAGTTCTGACAAAGAATCTGTTTTAATTCAATTTATTGGTGTAGCTGGAAATCCCCATAGGGCTGGCAGATAATCAGAGAAAATCCTGATTTTCCATGAAAATTCTGAATATTGGTGATAATCTTAATTAATCCCATTGAAAGAAAATGGGAAAATGGATAAATTCAAGGTTGGGCTCAAGGCTGGACTTAATTTTGGAGCTGAATGATTCTGTTAAATTCCCATTTCTAATTAATTTTTCTGCTGTATCAAAGCCTTCAGTGTGTATATTTGATATCAAAAATAAAGATCCAAACCCTGATAAATGGTTCCCTTGTAAATCCATTTTTGATCCCTCGTTTTCCATATGAAAAATCGGTTTTACATAAAATCTAGGAGGTAAAATTCATTTTTCTGTGAAATTTGATATTGCACATCCTCACAGAAGGAATTTTCTGTAATTTCAAATTATTCAATTTTTTTTCCTCACCCAGGGCTTACCATGTCCGTAGTGGAAAAATCCTGGCAGTGAAGGTAAGAAATTCCAGATATTTCCTTTTTTCCCTGTTTATATGTAATTCACATTTTATATTTTAAATTTTAAATTTTATGGTTTATATTTTATATTGTATATTTCATATTTTATATTTTATATTTTTATATTTTATATTTTATATTTTATATTTTATATTTTATATTTTATATTTTATATTTTATATTTTTATTGTATATTATCTATGGTATCTTTTTGTACATTATACATTTGGTTTATTTTTCATTTTAACACAGTTCCAGCCCATGCTGGAAACTGTCACTTCATGAATCCCTGGGAAGTTTTTTTACCCATATAAAATAAATTTGGAAATTTCATACAAAAGGAGATGATAAATTCAGGTTAAGGTGAGATATAAATAGTTTTTTTCCTCTTTTTGTGCTGTGAATAAATAAGATTCCACATTTCCAGGTGGAATAAAACAATAAAATAATTCTGCTAATTAATTTTGGGCTGAAATAATTTTGGAATTCTTCTATCTGTGCCCTTCCCTTGTTGTCCTGACCCTGGAAATGAAAATTTCTGTTTTCCCACATTTTCCTCATTATTTTGGGATGTTTGTAATTAGTGTTAATGCAAATGAGCCCCAGATCTTTCCCCATTCCAGGCCTGGATTTTGGGATATTTTAAAATCCCTGTGAGAGAAATTCCTCTTTGGGAAGAAATAGAAAGAATATTTTGAATAATTGGAAGAAATTGAGATAAAATTTTAATTTAAACCACAAACAAGATGGAATTCTGGTTCTGCTCACACACCTGGTGGGATCCCAGCAGGTGAATTCCTTCAGATTTTCACACTGGAAAAAAAATGGAAGTGAATATTGGCAAATGATGATTGATCTGGAGCAGTGTGTTAAACATTCCTTGTGTTCCACTTAAAATTGAGTTCAGATTTTAGAAATAACCCTGCAGCCAGCTCTGGGCACTTTATTGGTTTTTGGTGCTGTGTTTGGAAATGTTCTGTGCTGTTCTGTCAGCATTATTCCTCTCAGAGTTATTCTGCTGGGGCTGAAAATTGAATATATTTTGCTTCCCTTTAGCTTAAAAATTACTTAAATAAAAATACTTAAATACTTAAAAATACTTCAAGTATTAAATTGTGAAGTGATAGGTGAGCCTGGCTCAAAGCACTGAGTCCAGCTTGGTTTGCAAAACAAAAATTAAATTGGGAAACAAAAACAATTAATAATTTGAATTTTGAGTTTTGAGTTTTGAGTTAATTCTTCTGTGTTCAGTTTGATTCTCAGTGCTCTGCCCTGGAAATCCTGGGAATTTGGAACTCCAGCCCCACTTTGGGTGCTGCTGAGGGCAGGGATTTTGGGATAAGGGATGGAGGGACAGCACACAGGGAGAGGCTTCAGAAAAATTGAGATTTAGGTGAATTTTGAGAAAGAATTCCAGAGAATTCCAGCTGGGACACTGGAGCTGTCACTGAGCTTTGATTTCCCATCCAACCCAAATCATCCCAAGATTATCCATCCATCCATCCTTTCATTTCTATTTCCTCCCCTGATAAAATATTCTCCCCACCTGTTTTTCTCTTTTTTTTTTTTTTTTTTTTTGTTTTCCCACAGTGATCATTATTCCATGGATCTGCAGGATTTTTATTATTTTATTTTGAATAATTCACTCTGTGTGTGTCTGTCTTTCAGGTCATACCCTTGGATATAACACTGGAGCTCCAGAAGCAAATCATGTCAGAGTTGGAAATTCTTTACAAGGTGAGTGGATTTTACCTTTGGAATTCTTCTTGCTTCAATTTTTTTGACACCAGATTTTAAAACAGCCTCGTGGCTTTTTTTGTTGTTTTTTTTTTCTCTCTTTCCCCAGTGTGACTCCTCGTATATCATAGGATTTTATGGTGCTTTTTTTGTAGAAAACAGGATTTCATTGTGTACAGAGTTCATGGATGGTGAGTAATGGATCCACTTTAATTAAGTAATTAAAATAAAAAGATTTGGGGTTTTATTTTAGGATTAAATACAATGGTAAGACTAAAAAATGTGAAATATTAATAACATTGCAGGTAGTTAAAAAAAAAAAAACAGAGCAGGTTGGGGTGGGGATTGAGGGACATTCTACATTTTCCCTGTGTGGAACTTCACTTACTTTTTATGGAAAATGTAAATAGAAGAGAAATAAGCCCAGCCTTCATTTGTGGTTGGATATTTGTGCAATCTGACAGAGCAGCTGTTCCTCACTGCAGAGCTGTGAGAGCCAAACCAGATTTCCTTCCAGGAAATCCATTAACCCAAAGTCCTGCCTGCCTGGAAATGCTCTCCTCATTACCAGGCAAGGAGTTGTTTTCCAGCCCAGCTGTTTCCCAGCTCTGCTGATTTTTTTTTTTATTTTTATTTTTATTTTTATTTTTATTTTTATTTTTATTTTTATTTTTGGGCCCCCACATGAATTCTGCACCCAAAACCATCCCCAGCTTTGCAGAGGTTTGGGGATTTTGGGGATCCAGCATTCCATGGGATCCAGCATTCCATGGGATCCAGCATTTCCTGGGATCCAGCATTCCATGGGATCCAGCATTTTATAGGATCCAGCATTTCCTGGGATCCAGCATTCCATGGGATCCAGCATTTTATAGGATCCAGCATTCCATGGGATCCAGCATTTCCTTGGGATCCAGCATTTCCTTGGGATCCAGCATTCCATGGGATCCAGCATTTCCTGGGATCCAGCATTCCATGGGATCCAGCATTTTATAGGATCCAGCATTCCATGGGATCCAGCATTTCCTGGGATCCAGCATTCCATGGGATCCAGCATTCCATGGGATCCAGCATTTCCTGGGATCCAGCATTCCATGGGATCCAGCATTTTATAGGATCCAGCATTCCATGGGATCCAGCATTTCCTGGGATCCAGCATTTTATAGGATCCAGCATTTCCTGGGATCCAGCATTTTATAGGATCCAGCATTCCATGGGATCCAGCATTCCATGGGATCCAGCATTTTATAGGATCCAGCATTTCCTGGGATCCAGCATTCCATGGGATCCAGCATTCCATGGGATCCAGCATTTTATAGGATCCAGCATTTTATAGGATCCAGCATTCCATGGGATCCAGCATTCCATGGGATCCAGCATTTTATAGGATCCAGCATTCCATGGGATCCAGCATTTACTGGGATCCAGCATTCCATGGGATCCAGCATTCCATGGGATCCAGCATTTCCTGGGATCCAGCATTCCATGGGATCCAGCATTCCATGGGATCCAGCATTCCATGATATCCAGCATTCCATGGGATCCAGCATTCCATGGGATCCAGCATTCCATGGGATCCAGCATTCCTTGGGTTCCAGCATTCCATGGGATCCAGCATTTCCTGGGATCCAGTATTCCATGGGATCCAGCATTTACTGGGATCCAGCATTCCATGGGATCCAGCATTCCATGGGATCCAGCATTTTATAGGATCCAGCATTTTATAGGATCCAGCATTCCATGGGATCCAGCATTTCCACAAAGCTTCACTCAAGTTTGGCATGAAAATGGAAAAGATCTCCCAAATAATTCCATTTGTGGCAGGGAAAAAATCCCCAAATTTGTGAAACATCACTGAGCAGCTTCTTCCTTTCCGATGGGTAAAACCCTTCAGGGTTTAAAGGTACATTTTGTTTTTTGTCTGTTAAAATAATATTATTATTTTTATTTCTTCATTTTTACTCTTCTCCCTCCTCCCAGTGATGGCCTCACACCAATTCTACTTTTCTCTCACATTCTTTGCATGAAAAAAATATTTTGTCCAATATTTTATTTAAAAAACCCCAAAACCCACCAATTAAATTCTTCCTTTCTCATGGATAAAACCCTTCAGGTTTAAAGGTGCATTTAGTTTTCTCCCTGTTAAAATCATGTTATTTCTTTTATTTCTTCCTTTTTACATTTCCCAGTGATGTCTTCACCCCATTTCTACAGCAGCTTTTGGGGACAAGACTTGGGAAACTTTAAAATCTTCTTTTTTGGGATGATTTTTTCCTTCCCAAGAGTTTGGAGTTCTTTAATGTTGATATTCTGTGGCTGGGAGGCCACAGATAAATTTCATTTTCTTGCTGCTGTTCTTTGTATATGAATGGTACAAACAAAAAATCAGGGGTGGAATAAAGAGAGCCCTGAGTCTGCAGATTTTGGGGTTTTTTAAGGTCACTCCTTCCTGGCACAGTTCTTGCTCTGTCATTGATGGTTTTTATTTTTATTAATAACCAAGGAAAAGCTTTGGGGTTTCAGATCTGGGGCACAGTTTCATGTTCCCCCCCTGTTTGTCCCTGCAGGGGGATCTCTGGATGTTTACAGGAAAATCCCAGAGCACGTCCTTGGAAGGATAGCAGTGGCTGTGAGTATTTTTATTGTTGTTTTCTCTCTTTTCATGTGAAAAAATCTGATTTTTTTTTGGTGCAAAATATAAGTGTATGTTAGAGGGATGAGCAGGAAGCAGCAGTGGGGTTTCTGTTTGGGTTTGTGATGAGCAGTGATTTCCATCCCACAGCATTTCTGTTTCCTTTTAAAACTGGGATTAATCATAACCCAGTGTGCACAACACCAGCTGAAAGATAATTTATTGATTCTTGATTCAGTGAAGGAATGGAGTTCCAATAACTTGGAATCAGAAGACAAAGTGAGTTTGGGGATAAAAAAAAAAACCTCCAAAAACCCAAAATATCCCAGCCCAGCCTCCTCTCTCTCTCTGCCTGCAATTTCTTTGTCCATTTATTTAAATTATTTGCCAGGAGTGTTCACTGGGATGCTGGTCCTTCCTCTCTGCTGCTCCTGCAGAGCTCAGGGATTCTGGGATTAGGGAAAACTTCCTTAGGAATGACCAGCACAACCCCTGGAGGTTTATGGGATGCTGGGAGGGATGGGAATTCTGTCCTGGGAGGGAAAGGTGGGAGCTGGGAATGTCCAGCCTGGAGAGGAGAAGGTTCCAAGGAGAGCTCAGAGCTCCAGGAGAGGATTTGGGATGGAGGGACAGCACACAGGGAATGGAAAAATGGAGATTTGGATGGACTGGGGAAGGAATTGTTCCCTTCCCAGGGAGGGGCTGGGCTGGAATTCCCAGCAGGGTTTTTAATCAGCTTCATTTATTTCATTATTTGTCTCATCAAACCCCTCCTGCTGTCTGTGGGGGTTCAGGAGCCCTGAATTCCCTCTGATTCCCATCCTGGCTCTGTCCAGAGGGTTTTTCCAAGCTTGGAGGATGAAGTTGGTTCCTGCCTCCAAAATGCAGAGGCAGAGGAGGTTTTCTGTGTTCTGCTCCAGGCTGGAAGGAGGATGAAGTTTTTCCCTTGGCACAAACCCCTCTCACACCTGAGCAGCCCCAGGGAAGGGTTAATTGGGGTCATTTTTGGGGCTGTGCTGGCAGAAGAACCCTCAGATCTCCTGGGTTTGCTCTGGAAGTGTCACCAGTGGGGTCCTTAAAGCTCATCCTTGGGGCTCTGCAGCCTTCAGCTGCCCAAAATTCACTGGCCACGACTGGAAATTACAGACCAAGAGGAAAAAAATGTAAAAGTTCCAAAAATCCATCCCTGCCCCCAGCTGAGCACAGGGTAATGACCAATGTCTCAGTGGATCTCACCAGGGAGGGAGACACTGCAAAACAATTGCTAAATAAAAGGAATACTTTGATAGCTGAAGCACTTTAAAGCATAACAAAGTTATTCTATCATGTGCCATTTAATTAAGTGCTGCCTTTTCACATTCATTATACATCAAGCTGACAATTTAAATCCTTTAATCCAGCACAGGCAGCTATTTAGTCTCTGTTCATTGTAATTCACAGCTCTCCTTTCCTCTTAATTTGTGTGGCCTGCCCAGGGTGATGAACATCCATCCCTCTCTGATGCTGTTCTTCACATCTGCTCATTATGTACCTGCAGTTCCTGCTGCAATTCTGAGAGCTTTTCACCCACTGCAGAGGAGAACCTTTCATCTCCTCTCCCCTCTGCAGTTGCTCACACAATCCCCATTTCTTCCTTCTGGATTTACTCACAGAATCCCCATTTTTTCCCTCTGGATTTGCTCACAGAATCCCCATTTTTTTCCTCTGGATTTACTCACACAATCCCCATTTTCCCCCTCTAGATTTACTCACACAATCCCCATTTTCCCCCTCTAGATTTACTCACACAATCCCCATTTTTCTCCTCTAGATTTACTCACACAATCCCCATTTTTCCCCTCTAGATTTACTCACACAATCCCCATTTTTCCCCTCTGGATTTACTCACAGTATCCCCATTTTTCCCTCTCTGGAGTTGCTCACAGTATCCCCATTTTTTCCCCATGGAAGTTTCTCACAGTATCTCCATTTTTCCCCCCTCTGGATTTACTCACAGAATCCCCATTTTTTCCCCAGGGAAGTTACTCACAGTATCCCCATTTTCCCCTCTGGATTTACTCACAGTATCCCCATTTTTCTCCTCTGGATTTACTCACAGTATCCCCATTTTTCCCTCTCTGGAGTTGCTCACAGTATCCCCATTTTCCCCTCTGGATTTACTCACAGTATCCCATTTTTCTCCTCTTGATTTATTCACAGAATCCCCATTTTTCCCCTCTGGATTTACTCACACAATCCCCATTTTCCCCCTCTAGATTTACTCACACAATTCCCATTTTCCCCCTCTAGATTTACTCACACAATCCCCATTTTTCCCCTCTGGATTTGCTCACAGTATCCCCATTTTTTCCCCATGGAAGTTTCTCACAGTATCTCCATTTTTCCCCCCTCTGGATTTACTCACAGTATCCCCATTTTTCCCCCTTTGGATTTGCTCACAGAATCCCCATTTTTTCCCCATGGAAGTTTCTCACAGAATCCCCATTTTGCTGCTGAGGATGAGGATGGTTTGATAAGCCTGGGCAGGAATTCCTTCTCCTCTTCCTCAGCTCACTCATGATTTAATCCATCCACACCTTGGATTTGTGTCTCCCCATCCTCCCACAGGTGTTCTCCTCCAATTTTCCTCTCATCCCTAATTCTGGTGCTCCAGATGAGAAATTTGGAAATTTCAGGTTGGAAAATCCCTGCCAGAAGCACAGAAATCCCAAAGTTGGGATGGAGGGAATGTCTACATGTGCTGCATCTTCTTCCTCTGGAAATGGTTTCACCCCAAAACTTCCAACAAAAAATAAAAAAATAAAAAAAATCCAGGAAAAATTTGGAAGCTGCAGGTTTTGTGTGGCACTGCCCTCCCTGCCAGGATTTGGGAAATCCCAAAGTTTCCCAAAAATCCAGGGGGGATTTTGGTGTCTGTCAGCACAAAGGGACCTTTCTGTGAAGGGCTGAAGCATCTTTTAGAGGAAAATCAGATTTGGGGAGCCCCAGAGTGATGCTGTGGTCAGTCCTGCTGTGGGTTGGGGTGTAAAATCCTCTCTCTCCCTATTTTCTCCCCAATTTTTCCCCATTTCTCCCCCATTTTTCCCCATTTCTTCCCCATTTCTCCCCCACTACTCTCCCATTCTCCCCCCATTTTCCCCCCATTTCTCCCCCATTTCTTCCTCAATTTTTTCCCCATTTGCCCCCTATTTCTCCCCCATTTCTCCCCATTTCCCCCCCATTTTTCTCCCCCCTTTTTCCCCCATTTCTCCCCCATTTTTCCCAATTTCTCCCCTATTTCTCCCTCATTTCCCTCCCATTTCTCCCCCATTTCTCCCCCATTACTCCATTTTCCCCCATTTCTCCCCATTTTTTTCCCATTTTCTCCCCGATTTTCCCCCATTTCTTCTTCAATTTTTCCCCATTTCCCCCCTATTTCTCCCTCATTTGCCCCCCATTTCTCCCCATTTTCTCCCCCATTTCTCCCCCATTTCTCCCTCATTTTCCCCCATTTCTCCCCATTTTTTCCCCATTTTCTCCCCCATTTTCCCCCCATTTCTTCTTCAATTTTTCCCCATTTCCCCCCTATTTCTGCCCCATTTTCCCCCCATTTTTCTCCCCTGTTCCCACCCATTTTCCCCCCATTTCTTCCTCATTTTCCCCCTATTTTTCCCCCATTTCCCCCTTCTCATTGTGCAGTGCTGCTGGAGCCTCTGAAGGATTTGCACTTGAGCTGTCAGCCCAGTGAGGGATTGGCAGCACTGGAAGCTTTTTTGTGTCAAGGCTTTGTCAAGGCATTGTTGTCAAAGCTCCTTCCCTGAATACCAATAATTCCTGCTCCAGCTTCAGCAAAAGATTCTCCTTCCACTTTTAGAGGAGTGTTTAATGCTGAGAGGCATTAAATATTTATATATATTGTGTAGCTATTAGTATTATATATCTGTTATTATATTTTAGCATATTGTAATATATTATATATACTATATTCTATATTATTATCTGTTATTATATTATATATAATATATAACATTATATATTTTATATTTTATTATGTATTATATATCATATATTATGTTGTGTTTTATATATAATATATAATATACAATATATAATATATAATATACAATATATAATATACAATATACAATATAAATATACAATATGTAATATATAATATATAATATATAAGATATAATATATAATATAGTATATAGTATATAGTATATAGTATATAGTATATAGTATATAGTATATAGTATATAGTATATAGTATATAGTATATAGTATATAGTATATAGTATGTATATTCTATTACATATTATATATACTTATAAATATAATATTTAATGTTAATATAGGGAGAGTGAATAACAAGGTGAGTCCAGAATTACAGAATTATTTGAGCAGATTTCCAGCCCAGAAGAAAAGGAAAAACTTTTTTTATTCCTTTGTACACCCAGAGAACCTGAAGGGAGAATTTGGATAATTCCCTCCCTGTTTACCCAGCACATGGTCCATAATAAAGATGTTTAAAAAATGTTTTTTAAGAGTTGTATTTATTTTTAGGAATTATATTTTATTGTATTTACTTGTAGGAATTGTGTTTTAGGAATGTTTTATTTACTTTGTAGGAATTGTGGTTTAAGAGTTGTGTTTAATTTTGGGAATTGTATTTTAGGAGTGGTATTTAATTTTGGGAATTGTGTTTTAGGAATGTTTTATTTACTTAGTAGGAATTTGTGGTTTGAAAGTTGTATTTCATTTTGGGAATTGAATTTCCATTTCCATTCCATCCTTTGGCCTTGGTGATTTTTACCACCCCAGCACAGGTGAATTCAGTGTGAGCTCAACTTGGGTCCTGGCAATAAATGAATTTTAACACTAATAATTTGTGTGTTAATCAAGGACCTGCTGCAGGTTTTTAGCAGGGGTGGGATCTCCCCTTTTTGTGCTCCTGGTTTCTCTGCTCTCAGCTGAAATTTGGAATTTTTCCTATCAGAAATCCCTAAAATGTGATTTATTTTAAACTTTTTTTTTCCTTTTACCTGAAGGTTGTGAAAGGCCTGACCTATTTATGGAGCTTGAAGATTTTACACAGAGGTGAGTGACAGATTTTTCTGTTTTCCAGTGAAATTTTAACATCACTTTTTACCAAAACCAAGCAAAAAACCTGCTTGGAGTCCAGTGGGGTGATGCAGAATGAATCTGGAATTGTGCTGTTTATTCTCTTTCCTGCAGCTCATTTGGGATGGATTTTTTCTAAACTTCTCATTTATTCCTTGTTTTTTCCTCTTGAATTTTCTTCAAAATGTGTCCATTTGGAAAAATTAATTCAGATCCACCAGAAGTTCAAAAATCAACGTGGAAAATTTTATTCTCTTCCCTGCAGCGTATTTGGGATTTTTTTTTTGGTTTTTCAGAATTTCCACAGAATGGGTAAAGCAGTCCCAGGGAAAATCAGGAATTCCAAGGAAAAGGGTGAAGAATTTCCAGGGCAGAGCAGAATCAGGAATTTCCAAGGAAAGGGTGAAGAATTCCCAGGGAAAATCAGGCATTCCAAGGAAAGGGTGAAGAATTCCCAGGGAAAATCAGGAATTTCCATGGAAAGGGTGAAGCAGTCCCAGGGAAAATTGGGGATTTCCAAGGAAAGGGTGAAGAATTCCCAGGGCAGAGCAGGAAATTCCTGAATTTCCAAGGAAATGGTGAAAAATTTCCAGGGCAGAGCAGAATCAGAAATTTCCAAGGAAAGGGTGAAGAATTCCCAGGGAAATCAGGAATTTCTATGGAAAGGATGCAACAGTCCCAGGGAAAATTAGGAATTTTCGAGGAAAGGGTGAAGCAGTGCCAGGGCAGAGCAGAATCAGGAATTTCCAAGGAAAGGGGTGAAGAGTTCCCAGGGAAAATCAGAATTTCCAAGGAAAGGGGTGAAGAGTTCCCAGGGAAAATCAGGAATTCCTATGGAAGAGGTGAAGAATTCCCAGGGAAAACCAGGATTTCCAAGGAAGGGGTGAAGAATTCCCAGGGAAAATTTCCATGGAAGGGGTGAAGAATTCCCAGGGAAAACCAGGATTTCCAAGGAAGGGGTGAAGAATTCCCAGGGAAAGTTTCCAAGGAAGGGGTGAAGAATTCCCAGGGAAAACCAGGAATTTTTGAGGAAAGGGTGCAGCAGTCCCAGGGTAGAACAGAATCAGGAATTTCCAAGGAAAGGGGTGAAGAGTTCTCAGGGAAAATCAGGATTTCCAAGGAGGGGGTAGAGCAGTCCCAGGGAAAACCAGGATTTCCAAGGAAGGGATTGCAGCAGTCCCAGGAAATCCAGGATTTCCAAGGAGGGGGTGCAGCAGTCCCCAAGGAAGGGATTGCAGCAGTCCCAGGAAAACCAGGATTTCCAAGGAAGGGATTGCAGCAGTCCCAGGGAAATCCAGGATTTCCAAGGAAGGGATTGCAGCAGTCCCCAAGGAGGGGGTGCAGCAGTCCCAGGGAAATCCAGGATTTCCAAGGTAGGGATTGCAGCAGTCCCAGGAAAACCAGGATTTCCAAGGAGGGATTGCAGCAGTCCCAGGGAAATCCAGGATTTCCAAGGAGGGGGTGCAGCAGTCCCAGGGAAAACCAGGAATTTCTATGGAAAGGATGCAGCAGTCCCAGGGCAGAGCAGCAGTGAGAGGAGAAGGAGCACACCCCAGCAGAGCCCTCCCTGCCGATCAGACACCCCGAGCTCAGCCGAGGAGGTGCCAGCCGAGCAGGAGAGCTGAGCTGTGCCAGCGCTGCCATCAAACAGCAGCACATCAACACCTCTCCCTGCTGCAGCTCCCTGTGCTCTGATCCCACATCAGAAATACAAAGGGCAACGAGAAATTAACTCCGAGTTAGCAATTAAACAAGTCTGATCATGTACAGAGTTTGTCTTGACACAAAGAATCTGTTAAGTTCAAGAATAACTATAGAGAGTGTGTGTTTTATCTGCTGGGGTTGGTTTTGTTCACACCTCAGGGAAGGGAGTGCAGGAAATCAGTGTTACCCACCTGTGTGTGACTGGGCTGGGCTGGGAGTGCTGAGCTTCTTGATACACTCCATATACTCTGTATATTCCATCTATTAGATGTATTATATATTATATATATATAAATATAAAAATATAAAAAATATATAAATATTATATATTTTATGTATTATATATTCTGTATATTTTATATATTTTTTATATTTTATAGAGTATATATTGTGTATATTGTATAAAGAGTATATATTATGTATATTATACATATATTGTATTTTATATATATTTTATATATAATATATTTTATATATTATATATAATATATAAAATATATATTGTATATACTGTATATATTATACATTTTATATGTTATATATTGTATTTATTGTATATATTATATATGTTATATATATTATATATATTGTGTCTATTGTATATATTATGTATATTGTATATATTCTATATTTTAGATATTGTATATTGTATATATTTTATCTATTATATATTATATATATTGTATATATAATACACACAATATATTGTATAGATTGTGTATATTATATATTTTATGTATTTCATATATTGTATATATAAGATATACTTTATATAATATATATATATTATATCTTGTATATATATAATATATATTGTACATATTATATATATATTTTTATTTCTTTCATGGTTGGGGCACCTGATTTCCTGGTAAAGTTTTAAATTGAAGTTCTGCAGGTGCTGCTGGTTTGACTGGGGGAGGTCTGTGCATCTCCCAGCCCATCAGAAATCCAGGATCTCCTCCCTCTCCCCTTTGTTCTGCAGGAACGTTCCCATTTCTCACCTGTGCTTCTTTGCTGAGTTTTTCAGCAGAGCTGCAGTTCTGGCTCTCCTGTTTGTACCTCAGCTTTAGCCCAGACCCAGCCCAGGAGTGTTTTGGGATGTGTCCTGGGATGGTGGAGCTCAGGGTGGGTTTGGGTCTGTCCCAGCCCAGCCATGGCAGGTTCTGTGTTCCCAGCTTTATTTATGTCTGTATGGAAAGCTGAGCACAGCCTTGCCCACTCATGGACCACTTAAGGCTTATTTAAAAAAAATAATGATCCTGGCCTCTGCCAAACCACGTTGCTGCCTTCCTTGAACCTGCCCTGCTGCTTTTTGCTGTTTTTAAAAGCCAGGAGAAGTCAAGAGACAGCTTTTAAAGCATCTCAGGGCTTTTTTTTATTTCATTTTTTTCCTCTTTCCTTTTTTCTCTCCCTCACACAATCACAAATCTGTTTGCTTTTCAATGCCAAAGCAGCAGGTGAAATGCTTGGTGTTGAAAAAGCTGAGGCTCTGCTGGTTCTATTTACTGGTGAGTGAGAGCTTGGGGGTCCTGTTTGTTTGCAGAGAGGTGAAACCACTCAGGCAGCTCCATCACCAGGAGAACTTGCTCATCCCCTAATGATGCTTCATAGAAACCATTTGTATTAAGCAAGGCCTGGTAATGGGAGCATAATGACCCCTTTTGGCTCTTGTTTAAATTCTTGCACTTCTCAACACTAATATTAATCACAAGCAGATGGTGCAGAACATTATTTATGCACACTCCTTTCCCAAACCCCCCCCCAAAAAAATAAAAATATTTAACCCATGAAGTGAAGTGGGTGGTGAAACCAAAAGGCTGATTTGCTGATGAGCTGATTTCCCTCCCTGCTCTCAGATTCAGATATTTTGTGCAGGGCTGTCACTTCATTTTTCATTTTTTATTTTTTTTTTTTAGGAAATGAACAAAAGCATTGGGATGCACAGCAAATATTTGATTAAATTCCCTGATTTTGTGGTGCTGTTGCATTCTGCTGGAAGGGCAGCTTGGATTTGCTCTTAATGGGCCAATTAGCCAGTGCTTCCTTAATTTTGGGAATTTCTGTGTTTGCAGCTTTGTTTGGGGGAGGATTTTGGGATCCTTTTTGTTACAGAACTGGTTGTGCTCAGTTTTCCCTCCAAGCTGGGAACAGATGGACATCCTGGAGTAGGAGCATTCCCTGGAACAGGAGCATTCCCAGGAATAGAACATTCCCGGGAATGTGAGATTCCCTGGAATAGGAAGATTCCCTGGAATGTGAGATTCCCTGGAATGTGAGATTCCCTGGAATAGGAACATTCCCTGGAATAGGAACATTCCCTGGAATATGAGAATTCCCTGAAATAGGAACATTCCTTGGAATCTGAGATTCCCTGGAATTTGAACATTCTCTGAAATAGGATCATTCCCTGGAATAGAAACATTCTCTGAAATAGGAACATTCCCTGGAGCAGGAACATTCCCTGGAATGTGAGCATTCCCTGGAGCATGAACATTCCCTGGAACATGAGCATTCCCTGAAATAGGAACATTCCCTGGAATGTGAGATTCCCTGGAATATGGACATTTCCTGGAACATGAACATTCCCTGGAACATGAGCATTCCCTGGAACTTGAACATTCCCTGGAACAGGAACATTCCCTGGAACATGAGAATTCCTTGAAATATGAGCATTCCCTGGAATAGGAACATTCCCTGGAATGTGAACATTCCCTAGAACTGGAACATCCCTGGAAAGTCCCCAGAGTCCCTCAGCTCCAGAGGAGCCACAGCTCCCAGAAAAGTTCAGCAGATTGAATTCCTGAAGATGGAGATCAGCAAACACAAACCTCTGCATGCTCAGGATTTGGCTTTTTGGGGGAAAATGACAGAATGTACAGAAGTGACAGTGCAGCAGTGCTTTAAAAAATCCTGATCCAGCTGGGGGAGGCAGGGCTGGTGTTCAATGTGGGTTTTCACAAATACAGGCAGAGCTTTTAACTGAGATTTCTCCATTTCTCAGTTCACGTGCACTGCATGTTCAGCCCATCTGGATTTTATTTTAGTGCACCAACTTTGGCATCAGAAGCAGTCAGGCTGTTTGCACTGATACTCTGCTTTTGGGGTGGGCACTGATGGTTTATTTAGGGAATTCATCTCTTTTTCAGGTTGATTTTCCAGTTAAAATCCTGTGAGTTCTGTTCCATCAGTTCACTTGCACTGGATGTTCATTTTATTCCCATCTTGATTTTATTTTAGTGCACCAACTTTGGCATCAGGGGTATTCAGCATCAGGATTTTGCACTGATTTTGGGATGGGCATTGATGGTTTATTTATGGAATTCATCTTTTTTTCAGACTAATTTTCCAGTTAAAATCCCTGTGAGCTCTGTTCAATCAGTTCACTTGCACTGGATGTTCAGCAATTTATTCCCATCTGGATTTTATTTTAGTGCACCAGCTTTGGCATCAGGGGCAGTCAGCAGCAGGATTTTGCACTGATTTTGGGATGGACATTTGTGGTTTATTTATGGAATTCATCTCTTTTTCAGGCTGATTTTCCAATTTGTTAAAATCCTGTGAGCTCTGTTCCATCACTGCACTTGCACTGGATGTTCAGTTTGTTCCCATCTTGATTTTATTTTAGTGCACCAACTTTGGCATCAGGGGAACTCAACATCAGAATATTTGCACTGGTTTTGGGGTGGACATTGATGGTTTATTTATGGAATTCCATCTTTTTTTTTAGGTTGATTTTTCCAGTTTGTTAAAATCCTGTGAGTTCTGTTCCATCAGTTCACATGCACTGGATGTTCAGCCCATCTTGTTTTTATTTTAGTGCACCAACTTTGGCATCAGGGGAATTCAGCATCAGGATTTTGCACTGATTTTGGGATGGGAATTGATGGTTTATTTATGGAATTCATCTTTTTTTCAGACTGATTTTCCAGTTAAAATCCCTGTGAGCTCTGTTCAATCAGTTCACTTGCACTGGATGTTGAGTTTGTTCCCATCTTGATTTTATTTTATTTTTACAGCAACTTTCCCTGACATCAAGCAGTCAGCATCAGGCTGTTTGCACTGATACTCTGGTTTTGGGATGGACATTGATGGTTTATTTATGGAATTCCATCTTTCAGGCTGATTTTCCAATTTGTTAAAATCCCTGTGATTTCTGTTCCTGTCCCTCAGTGCACTTGGTGTCTGTTCCAGATTTGTGTCACCTGCAGGTTTAATAATGTGGATTTTTAGTATTTTTCAAAGTCATCTGTGTAAACACCAAAAAATATCTGTATAAAGAGGATGTATTTTTTTTATTTTTTAAATATATGGAGTTTTATCTCTGCTGCTGACTTACAGACCACTGCATTTGTAATAGATATTTGTAATATTTCCTCTCAAAAGCCACCACCACACCCTGGGCTTTGGGGTTTTCCTGAGCTGGATTTTGATGTGGCTCCCTTCCAGCTGAGAATATTCTGTATTTCTGTATAAATGGTATTTATATTACCCAGGATAAGATGGATAATCCAGTTTTTCCCCCAAACAGATGTGAAACCATCCAATATGCTGGTGAACACCAGGGGCCAGGTGAAGCTCTGTGACTTTGGGGTCAGCACCCAGGTAAACCCCCCTTTACATCCCCCCATTTTTATTTTTTTTTTTTTTTTTTTTTTTTGGTCTCAAAATCACCTGGCATCCCCACAGCCAAGCTCTGCTGGGACACCTCTTTCATTTTTAATCTCTGGGTGATTTTTCCTTCATCTGAATATGATTGTTCATTGTTTAATGCCAGTAAAAACTGCTGATATTGTAATTACTACTCACAAATAGAAACTTCATTGAGATGCAGCTTTGATCTGGGAGCCTTTTGCCCAGACAAAAGGGAGGGCAGAGCAAGGGACGTGTCTGGGGAGCCCAACTGGCCCACAATAAAAAATTAATATTGGCAGCAACAATGGTGCTGGGCTCTGACAATGTGCAGCCCCAATTTTAATTAATTTCCATTTTGGGCCTCCCTGGAGGAGCTCTGTGCTGCTGACCCACCAGCTCTGTGTGCTGGGATTTCAATTTCTGCACCTTTTCCTCCCAGCCCAGCACCAGCCCCAAAGAGAAGGTCAGCCTGGTATTATGGGCTGGCAGGCTCTCTTGTCCCTCCTGTATTTAAGGGATGAATTGGGGTTTTATTCACAGCTGAGGAATGGGAGAGCTCAATCCCACTTCCTCCTAATTCACTTTTTTTTTTTTTTTTTTTTTTTTTTTTTTTCCTGTCACCACAATTGTTTAAGGTTATCATAAACAATTATCTTAATTCCATAAACTGGAATGCAGATTCCCCAACCCAGATTTAATAATAATTTTTAATGCCTTGGCAGATAAATCCCTTTTTTTTTTTTTTTTTTTTTCCCCCCATCATTTTTAGTTGATTTATAGGGATGATGGTTGTGGGTTAAATGAGGAATAATTGCCCATTTTATTTCCACATTATCTTTATGTTGTTCTAACAGACTGTTTTGTCTCCTAGCTGGTGAATTCCATAGCCAAGACTTATGTTGGAACAAATGCTTACATGGCAGTAAGTGGATTTATGCAGGAATTACATTAAAATTGAATTATTTCTCCTCACTCCTTTTCTGGTTGAATGCAGGTTTTATCCTAAATTAATTCTCTAAATCTCCATCTCTTCCATCCCCACCTTCATTCCATGGGACAACTCTGCTTTGTGCTGAAAGGGAGGAAGAATATTGAAAAAAAAGTGGGTTTTTAAATTTATTTTCAGTTGGTTTTGCTGCTTTGTGACAACAGGGAGCAGAGAGACATTAAAAAAAATCCAATTTTTCCCTCAGAGAATTGACAGCCCCAACCCATCCATGTTTTGGGGGTTGAGTTGAGGGAAGAATTTGCACCTGAGCAGATTTCCCCTGGAAATGTGAAGCCAAAACCATTGGGATGAATAAATTCAGGGCATTAAAATACAAATTTTTTAGTTCAGATTGCAGGAAATCATCCATACTTTCACTTTTCTCTCCAAATTCTGGTCAGTTTTTGTTAACACGATTTTGTTCTGTTCCTGTGCATTAAAACCCCAAAATTCACTTTGTTTTTTAGATTTTTTAAGGATTTTTTTAAGATTTTCTTTTTAATTGGGGCAGAGTTTGGGTTCAGAGCTGCCAAACCTGAGAGGGAATTTCACAAACCAGAGTGGATTTTGTGTCAGATCCACTGGATCCTTCCCAATTCTCCAATCCAGTGAAATTCATTTTTTCATTTTCTTCATTTCTTTATTTTTTCATTTCTTCATTTCTTCATTTCTTCATTTCTTCATTTCATTTGCAGTAAAATTTTTAAGCCACTTTACGAACTTTTCTTTTTATCCATTAAAATGATTTTTTTAATCCACTTCAAGAACTTTTCTTTTTATCCATTAAAATGATTTCAGCTGCCTGCTCCTACCACTGCTGAGACAAGAATCTCTCAGCTGCTTTAAAATAAAAATATAAAAAATAAAAATACAAAGAGCACCAAGTGGTTGGTGCTGGTGTTTTTCAAAGCCCAGGGAAGGGGAGGGAGAAATCCATGACCTTTAATCGCTTTCAGGGTTTGTTTTTTTATTTTATTTTCTTGTCTTCTGCCCTTTTATTTGCTAAGTGCTTTTCCACTCGAGGTGAGCTCATTGTGTGGCTTCTGAAAAGCTCCAGTCACCATCCTGGAAGGACTTGGGCTGTCCTGTGTCACCAGAAAAAAAATATTTATTTTTAAATAAAATAGAATTTAGATTTAAAAATGTATTTATGGATAAAAGCAAAAATAAAGAATATAAAATTTTATATATATATATATAGAAATATATAAAATATTCTATATATAAAATATTCTATATATAAAATATTCTGTATATAAAATATTTAAGTATATATAAAATATATAAAATATATAAAATATTCTATATATAAATATTTAAATATAAATATATATAATATTATAAATAGAAATATTAATATATAAAAATATATAAATATTCTATATATAAATATTAATATAAAATATTATCTATAAATATTAAAATATGTAAATATATAAAATATTAAATTATTAATATATAGTATAAAAATACTATATATAAATATTAACTATATAAAATATATAGAATATTCTGTATATATTAATATATATAAATATTCTATTTTCTGTATTAAAATTTGTTAGTACAAAAATTATATCAGTATAAAAATTATGTCAGTATAAAAATTATATCAGTATAAAAAATTATCCCAAATTTTCCTGAAATTTCCCGAATTCTCCCAAATTTTCCTGAATTTTCCCGAATTTTCCCAAATTTTCCCAAATTTTCCTGTATTTTTTGGTGTCTCTCTGACCCCAGAGCTGCTTTTGGGAACCAAAAACCACCCAGATGTTCAAAACTTCCCAAATTCAGGAATTCTTCAGGGAAATTCAGGAAAATTCAAGAAAATTTGGGAGAATTCAGGAAAATTCAGGAAAAATTTGGGAAAATTCAGGAAAATTTGGGAGAATTCAGGAAAATTCAGGAAAAATTTGGGAAAATTCAGGAAAATTTGGGAAAATTTAGAAAAATTCAGGAAAATTTGGTAAAATTCGGGAAAATTTGGGAAAATTCAGGAAAAATTCAGGAAAATTTGGGAAAATTCAGGAAAATTTGGGAGAATTCAGGAAAATTCAGGAAAAATTTGGGAAAATTCAGGAAAAATTTGGGAAAATTCAGGAAAATTTGGGAGAATTCAGGAAAATTCAGGAAAAATTTGGGAAAATTCAGGAAAATTTGGGAGAATTCAGGAAAATTCGGGAAAATTCAGGAAAATTCGGGAGAATTCAGAAAAATTCAGGAAAATTTGGGAGAATTCAGGAAAATTCAGGGAAAATTCAGAAAAATTTGGGAGAATTCTGGGAAATTCAGGAAAATCTCTGCCCATGCCCCTTGCAAGGTTGGCCTTGGGTTTGTGTTTTTTAATGCAAGGAAAAAGCCCAAAAGCACCAAGGTCAAGTTGAGAAAATTGAATTTTTTTTCTCCCCTCCCCAAATTAAGGAAAGAAAAAAAAAAATAAAAATTCCCAGTGTGGAGCTCAGAGGTTGGGGAATAATTCCAGTTGAAAAGCAAAATTCCTGATGCAGAAAATCATCACACAGTGATAATTTTATTGAATTTATTTCTTCATTTTGGGGCTTTTTGACCTGTAGGAAAATAAGTAAATATAAAAATAACTAAATAACTAAATAAATAAATAAAACCTTTTCTCCCAAGCATAAATAACAGGTTAAATGAATGAATGAATGAATGAATGAATGAATGAATGAATGAATAAATAAAACCTTTTTTCCCAACTATAAATAACAGGTTAAATAAATAAATAAATAGATAAATAAATAAATAAATAAATAAAACTGTTCTCCCAACTATAAAGAATAAATAAATTAATAAATAGATAAATAAATAAATAGATAAAACCTGTTTTCCCAACTATAAATAACAGGTTAAATAAATTAAATAAATAAAAATAAATAAATAAATAAATAAATAAATAAAACCTGTTCTCCCAACTATAAAGAATAAATAAATAAATAAATAAATAGATAAATAAATAAATAGATAAAACCTGTTCTCCCAACTATAAATAACAGGTTAAATAAATAAATAAATAAAATTACATAAATAAAATAAAATAAATAAATAAATAAATAAATAACTGTTCTCCCAGCTATAAATAACAGGTTTCATTCCTCCTGAAATGGAAAAAAAAATCTGTAAAAAATAAATTATCTGCTCCTTTTGAGTTGATTCTGGTTTGGTTTTTTTAATTTTTTTTTTCCCCCTGGAGCAATTTTTTTGCAGAATGTGTGGCTGCAAAGCTCAGAAGTTTTGGTTTGTTTTTTTTTTCCCTCTGTTTATTTTATTTATTTTTTTTTTTTCACCCCCCCAGCCTGAGAGGATTTCAGGAGAGCAGTATGGGATCCACTCAGATGTTTGGAGTTTGGGCATTTCCTTCATGGAGGTAAGCAGAGAGATCTCAAAAACCAAAATTCACACCCAAAATAACATCAGAATAATTTAATTGAACCTTTATTTATTCTGTAACTTCCCTGTATATTCATTTATTTCACCTGTTGCTGCCTTTGGCTGTGTTTAGGATGGGATTGTTCATTTGGGTTTGTTTGGTTTGGTTTTTTTTGTTTTTGTTTTGGGGTTTTTTTTTGGGATTTTTTTTTTTTCTGTTTGTTCTCCCTCACTTCCCAGGGATTCCTCCTGAGCCAGATGTGCAGGGGGCAGTTTTGGGGTTTTTGTTAATGGCTTTGGCAGCTGCTCCTCTGAGCCTCAGCCTGATTGAAGTGCTCTGAGTGATGGCAAATGATGAAAACAAGGACAGAGCCTTGGGAAAAAAAAAAAAAAAACCAAAAAACTCAAAAAAGGTGAAAAAGGAGCCACTCAAGGTCACTGCCATTAAAGTGACACCTCACTGGGGACTGCTCAAAAGGGAATTTGGTGTTAAAATCAGCAGAGTCCTGCTCCAGCCCCACACCTTGCTGTTCATTTCAAAGGAATTCTTAATTTCCAAAGGAATTTCTACTGGGATGGAGCCAGCAGGGCTCTGCTGCTGGGGAGGTGTCAGGAAATTTCTCATTTTTTTAATTCTGAGCTCCTTCAAACATCTGGAATTTCTCACAGCAAGGCTGGGTGTGGTGAGAAGTGGGAGGTTTGTTTGAGGAAACTGCCCCAAAAAAGTTGGTGGGAGAAGGGAAAGTCTGGGATGGGAGAAATTATTGTGTTCCCTTTGAGGGAAGAGAGGTCTGAGGGTGCTCAGTCATCCCTTCAGAAATAAAAACATAAATTAAAAATGGAATTAAAATAGAATAAGATTAGGATACATCTATATTATTATTATTATTATTATTATTATTATTATTATTATTATTATTATTATTATTATTATTATTATTATTATATTTTTTGTCTCTTCATTTTTTGGAGTTTGCCTTTCTTCCTTCAGCAATTTTTCTGAAGGGAGTGGAGCTGAATCCACAAGCTGGAAATGTTTGAAATGTTCCATCACAAACAGTTTGTGTGTTTCCAGGAGGTTTTCCCTGTTTTATTTTATTTTAAGTGCTGTTGGCTTGACAGAACAAATTCAATTTCAGCCTGTGCCACTGCTGTCACTACACTGAGCACTGTGTCAGCATTTTTATTCTCAGAGTTGTTTTTTTGGGGGGTTTATAAATCATAAAACCCATTTCCTGTCTCCAAGAGCATGGAGGAGAAATTAAATTAATTTAATTAAATTACCCAATATTTAAATTGCCAATAATATTATTCTCCAATATTAGTCTAATCCTTCCTTCAGTGCCTTTTATCCACAAATAAACTTTAAAACACCCAAGGGAGGATCAAACCCACTGACTGGGGTTTAAGGGCTGGGTCTCACCCAGAGTTGGGGTTGTATTTAAATTCAGGGAGTGAAAACAATTTTTAATGTCCCAACCTGAGTCAATTTTGGGAGTAGAAACTCATGTACTTGTCTTTTTGCTCCTCCTTCTATCTCCTGGTCTCTACTTTCCACTTGGAAAATGAGATTTTCTTACAGAGATGTTATCTGATATATAATATTTTAAAAGAGGGGGAAAAGGGGAAATGGAAAAATCCATTTTTTTTGTTGGTGTTGTTGCAGTGAGCTCACCTTGGTGCTGTCAGGACTGTAGTGTGTGGTGTTGTGGTTTGGTGACAGTGTTCAACCAGCCAAAAAACAAAAAAAAAAATCAGAAATCCAAGGAGCTGTCACGTGCACAACCCAAATCCTTTTTATTGAGGAATATTCCTGCAGCACCAACCATCCCAAGCAGGATGCTGCACTTCACAAATTCCTTCCTGGGGGTGAAAAAAGATTTTTTCCTGATTTCTGTTTGGATTCTCTCTTCCCTGGAGCTGTCTGGGGGGGTTTCCCACCCATGGGGTTTGCTCATACTTGGACTTGATGCTCTTCAAGGACAAAGAATTCAGTGATTAGAGGTGGTGAAGGAAAAACCTCAAACCCAAATCTTGCTGATTTTTTGTAATGATCTGGAAGGAACAACCTCAGGTTGTCCCAGTGGAGGAAAAACAGCCTTTTCCTTTGGGATTAAGGAAAGAAATGATATAAAAATCCATTTTTAACCTAAATCCTAAATAGGATTTTAGGGTGATTTAACCCCTGCTGCACCGGGCTGGAGGCTGAGACCAGCAGCAGATTGGAGATGAGGTGCAATAAAGTGAATTTTAGGCACAGTTTGCACAGGGTGAGACCTCCCTGGATCAGGGTGGATCAGCAACTGCTGCTGTGGGCAGGGAAATAAATAATCCAAATAAATAATCCAAATAAATAATCCAGGGAGAAAGCAGGGAGCAGGCAGGCTGGGGGGAGGGGGGAGGTCAGCTGGGGGTGCTGGGGATGGCTGCTTTATAGAATAGATTTATTATATTTTTTATTATTTATTTATTTATTTAATATATTTTTATCTATTAGATATTAGATACCAGATATTAGATGCCATATATTATATAGTATGTATTATATAGTATATAATATACACTATATAATAAATAAAATATAATATATAGTATATAATATATAATATATATGTATATATATAATATAATATATATATTATATATATATAATGTATAATATACTATATATAATCGTATAAATAATATTATATATTGTATATTATATGTTGTATATTATATGTTGCATATTATATATTGTACAAAATATATATTATATACAATACATTATGTCATATATTACTATATATCATATTTTATATATTAGATATTAGATACCATATATTAGATACAATATATATTTATATAGTGTGTAGATAATACACAATATATATCTCAATATTTTTATGTATAAGTCAGGGTAGGGAGGACTGAGAGGACAATTGAGGGGAGACATCAGGGTGTTTGGGATGTGTATTTTCTATAATATATTTATAATTTATATATTTAAATATTTATTTCTTACATTGTATATAATATATGATGCATATATATATTATATATTATATATTATATATTATATATTATATATTATATATTATATATTATATATTATATATTGTATATTATATCTAATACAATAAATAAAATAAAATATACTGTAAATAGAAAATATACTATATATATAATAAATAAAATATATATTAATTATAAACCATTCCAAGGTTCCCTCCCTCCATTGGATGGAACAGGAACCAATGGGATTGTTTCCAATTCTTGCTCTGTAATTGCTTCTACTTTTTAAAAATTGGAGCAAAAATAAATTTATTCACTTCACGAAATTCATAACAAATATTAATAATTTTATTAATAGCAAAACTATTTTAAATTTAATTATTTTAAGCAAACAGCCAGGCTGAAGGCTCTGTGCTCCATCACATGAACCCTCCTGGAGCATTTTTGGGAATTTTGGTTTTTTCTGGAAAATTCTGGTCCCTGTGCCAGGATTTGTGGCAGAAATGTGAGTTGAACCTGCAGCCCTGAGCCACCACTGCCAGAATTTATATTTCAAAAGAAATCCAAATAAAACGAATTATCTTTAATTAAGGCGAATTAACCTTCGATTTTTTTTTTTATTTATTTTGATTTTTAACTCATCTGCTCAAGGCAGGGAAAGTCCCAAAGGTTATTTTGGGGCATTTTTCTGGTGCTGTAATAACCTTCCCCCCTGCAGATCTGGCACTTCATCCTTCTCTGCTGCCCCTCAGACATTAAAAATTGAAGATTTTCTCACTCCCAGGCCTTGCAAAGCTTTTTTCTTAAACCCCAGACACTCTGGAGGGCAGCTGCAAACTGCAGGCAGAAGATTAAATTAATTTGTAACTCTTTCAATTATTTATTTAATTCTTATTTATTTTTTTATTTTTATTTTATTTTATTCAATTTTATTCAATTTTATTCTATTCTATTCTATTCTATTCTATTCTATTCTATTCTATTCTATTCTATTCTATTCCATTGTATTTTATTTTATTTTATTTTATTTTATTTTATTTTATTTTATTTTATTTTATTTTATTTTATTTTATTTTATTTTATTTTATTTTATTCTATTCCATTCCATTCCATTCCATTCCATTCCATTTTAATTCTATTCTATTCTATTCTATTCTATTCTATTCTATTCTATTCTATTCTATTCTATTCTATTCTATTCTATTCTATTCTATTCTATTCTAGTAATTTCATTCTATTCTTTTTTATCTTTTTATCTTTATCTATTTGGAGGCATCATTGAGGCAGTGATTGCTTTTCTTTAATAAGTTAATTAATTAATTAATATTTGGAGTAATCATTGAGGCAGTAATTGTTTTTTCTTAAATAAATAAGTAAAAAAGTTAAATAAATAAGTAAATAAATAAATATTTGGAGCCATCATTGGGGCAGTGATTGTTTTTCTTTAATCAGTTAATTAATTAATTAATTACTATTTGGAGTAATCATTGAGGCAGTGATTGTTTTTCTTTAATAAATAAATAAATGAATTAATAATAATAATAATAATAATAATAATAATAATAATAATAATAATAATAATAATAATAATAATAATAATAGTCAGAAGGATTCTGTGTGCACAGAACCATCATCTGCTTTTTCTGTCTGGAGTTTTTCACTATTAAAAACCAGAATTTATTTTATTTGGGCATTTCTGGGTTTATTTCTATTTATTTAATTCTCTTACAACAGAATTTCTCTGGGAATGTTTGGGCCTTGTGACCAGTGGAATATTTTTGGGCAGTATCCATAAAAATGTTGATTTTTGGGGCATTTTGGGGATTTTTTTGAACTGGATGATCAGGCAGCAAAGGGAAATTGGGAAAATCCTGGGAAATGGGGCTGGGGGAAAGTGGAGATTTGGCACCAACAGGGACCCACATTTCACCCAGATTTTTATTCTATAAACCAGATTTTTATTCTCTGACCCACATTTCACCCAGATTTTTATTCTATAAACCAGATTTTTATTCTCTGACCCACATTTCACCCAGATTTTTACTCTATAAACCAGATTTCACCCAGAGTTTTACTCTGTAATCCAAATTTCACCCAGATTTCTACTCTGTAACCCAGATTTTTATTCTCTAACCCACATTTCACCCAGATTTTTACTCTGTAATCCAAATTTCATCCAGATTTTTACTCTATAACCCAGATTTCACCCAGATTTTTACTCTGTAATCCACATTTTACCCAGATTTTTCTCTATAACCCAAAATTTACCCAGATCTTTACTCTGTAATCCAAATTTCACCCAGATTTCACCCTAATTTTTACTCTGTAATCCACATTTTACCCAGATTTTTACTCTGTAATCCAAATTGCACTCAAATTTTTACTCTGTAACTCAGATTTCACTCAAATTTTTACTCTGTAATCAAAATTTCACCCAGATTTTTACTCTGCAACTGAGATTTCACCCAAATTTTTACTCTGTAACCCAGATTTCACCCAAATTTCACCCAAATTTTTACTTTGTAACCCACATTTTACCCAAATTTTTACTCTATAACTAAGATTTCACCCAGGTTTTTACTTTGTAATCCACATTTTACCCAGATCTTTACTCTGTAATCCAGATTTCACCCAAATTTTTACTCTATAACCCAGATTTCACCCAGATTTTTAGATTTCACTCAGATTTCACCCTGAGCCACTGAAGGGAGGATTTTGGGAGCTGAACTGCCTGCTCAGTACAGATAATAAATTGTGATAATAACAGCACAGGCAGAGCCCTCCTGTGCTCATTTCCCCAATTTTATCAAAATGAGAGTTGGGAACTTTCCTGGTTTAGAAATATTCCTGAATTTGGGCATCAAATGGTGGCACTGAGGGAGAAAAAAGGGCTGGAAAAACCAAAAAAATCCCAGAAAAAATGAGTGTGATGGTTGTAAAAGTCCCATTCTAAATTCAGAATCAATTTCTTTTACCTTTTCCCCAATTTCTATATTCATGACAGTTTGGAACTTTTCTGTTTTAGAAATATTCCTGAATTTGGGCATTAAATGGTGGCACAGAGGAATTAAAAAATGCTGGAAAAACCCACAAAAAATGTGGATTGATGATGTTGAAAGTCCCATTCTAAACATAGAATCCCTTTTTCTGCCATTTCCCCAATTTCTGTATTCATGAGAGTTGAGAATTTTTTTCTTTTGGAAATGTGGCTGAATTTGGGCATCAGATGGTGGCACTGAGGGAGAAAAAAAGCCTGGAAAAATGAAAAAATCCCAGAAAAAATGAGTGTGATGGTTGTGAAGGGCCCATTCTAAACACAGAATCCCATTTTTTGCCTTTTCCCAATTTCTATATTCATGAGAGTTTAGAACTTTTGGAAATATTCCTGAATTTGGGCATCAAATGATGGCACAGAGGAATTAAAAAATGCTGGAAAAACCCACAAAAAATGAGGATTGATGATGTTGAAAGCCCCATTCTAAACACAGAATCAATTTCTTTTACCTTTTCCCAGTTTTATCATCATGAGAATTGAGAACTTTTAGAAATGTGCCTGAATTTGGGCCTCAAATGATGAGGAATTAAAAAAGGCTGGAAAAACCCAGATAAAACAAGGGATGAATGTGTTGAAAGTCCCATTCTAAATACAGAATCAATTTTTTGTTTTGCCATTTCCCCAATTTCTGTCATCATGAGAACTGAGAATTTTTGTCTTTTAGAAATGTGCCTGAATTTGGGCATCAAATAATGGCACAGAGGAATTAAAAAATGCTGGAAAAACCCACAAAAAATGAGGATTGATGATGTTGAAAGCCCCATTCTAAACATAGAATCCCTTTTTCTGCCATTTCCCCAATTTCTGTATTCATGAGAGTTGAGAATTTTTCTCTTTTAGAAATGTGGCTGAATTTGGGCATCAGATGGTGGCACTGAGGGGAAAAAAGGGCTGGAAAAACCCAAAAATCCCAGAAAAAAATGAGTGTGATGGTTGTGAAGGGCCCATTCTAAACACAGAATCCCATTTTTTGCCTTTTCCCAATTTCTATATTCATGAGAGTTTAGAACTTTTAGAAATGTGCCTGAATTTGGGCATCAAATGGTGGCACAGAGGAATTAAAAAATGCTGGAAAAACCCACAAAAAATGAGGATTGATGATGTTGAAAGCCCCATTCTAAACACAGCTCTTTGTGTTCACAAAATCCCTTTTTTTCTTTTTTTTTCTTTTTTTTTTCTTTCCCTTTCATTTTTTTTTCTTTCCCTTTTATTTTATTTTATTTTTTTTTCTGCCGTGGTGAGACTTTGAGCACTTTTCTCTCTCTGGAAGGGAAATGTGCCCTCCATGCAAATCTCTCTAACTAGACAAATATTATTTCCTTTCCCAGCTTGCTCTTGGGAGGTTTCCATATCCTCAGGTAAGATTGTTCATTACTGCTGTTTGCCACTGTGACATTCATTCCTATGTATGAAGGTGCAGAGAGCAATTGTGAACATTTGAGCCACACACAAATAAATCTGTCCTGTTAAATTGAAAAGTGGGAGCTGCAAGGAGTCATTTAGAAGTCTCTATTGATTTTTTTTTTTTTTTTTTTTTATTTCCTCCTCTTCTCCAAACTCTCTCTTTTTTTTTTTTTTTTTTTTTTTTTCCCTGGAGACAATAAAAAATGATGATGATGCTCATTTGGTTTTAAAATTAAGAAAATTAAGAAAAAATTAAAATATTAAAAAATAATCCAATTTTAACACTTTTTTTTTTAAGGTGTATCTGCTTTTTTGTATCTGCTTCTTTTCTTCCCATTTGATTTTTAATTCTGATTTTAAATCCTGGCACAACGATTTCAAATCTCCTCAAAAATAGAATGTGAATGGGATATTTAAGGCAACTTCAGGTTCTTCCTTTGGAGAGGACCTAAAATCAGAATTTTATGTCAATATTGGTATTTTTTAAGATGATATTTTCCACCCACCTGAAGCTGCTGGTAAAACTCTTTCCACCTTTAGTGGGTTGGGTGGATGCTGAGTTTTGCATCACCAGAGAATATTTTAATTTTTAATGCTTAAAAACCTTCGTGAAGCTTTGAAGAAAACAAACCCAGAAGTGATTTTGACAATTCCTCATGTGGAGATGGATGTCAGAACAAACTGCTCAGCACTTCCTCCAATTATTCTTGGAGGAAAAAAATTAAAAAAAAAAAAAAAAAAAAAAAAAAAAAATAAAAAAAAAACAAATAAAAAGGTGAGGTGTCCAGGGACAAAAAAAAAAAAAAAAAAAAAAAAAAAAGGGAATTATCCAGGGACCCAAATGAATGATTTGAATGTTTTTTTTAATGTTTCTTGTGTTTTATGAGGACTCTCTCTGCATCCTGGGCTCTGCAGTCTCAGTGCCTGCAGGCACGGCTGATTTAAAGGTGCTTTGCTCTGTGCTCTTTAAGCATCTATTAACTCGCTATTATTATGCAAATAACTGTTGTAATACACACACTAATTTATGAATTTATGCATGGTTAGATTATGCAGATGCCTCCCAAACCTGGGTGTAAATAATGGGCTGGGCCTCCTTCCCTCTCCCATCTCTGGAAGCAAATTCTCCTGACACTTCTGCAGACTTGGGTGGAAATAGTTTGATTTTTCACTTTTTTTTTTTTTTTTTTTTTTTTTTTTTCTTTCATTTTCTCTGCAAAATGTTGGTTGAGACCTTTAACAGAATGGATTTTGAATATTTGGTTTGGGTTTGGGATATTTCATTTGGGTTTGGAATATTTTCATTTGGGTTTGGGATATTTCATTTGGGTTTGGGATATTTCATCTGGATTTGGAATATTTTATTTGGGTTTAGAATATTTTATTTGGGTTTGGAATCTTTTTATTTGGATTTGGAATATTTGGGTTTGGAATATTTGATTTGGGTTTGGAATATTTGATTTGGATTTGGGATATTTTATTTGGGTTTGGGATATTTTATTTGGGTTTGGAATAGTTCATTTGGGTTTGGAATATTTTTATTTGGATTTGGGATATTTTATTTGGGTTTGGAATATTTTCAATTGGATTTGGAATCTTTCATTTGGGTTTGGAATATTTGGGTTTGGAATATTTGGGTTTGGAATATTTTCATTTGGATTTGGAATCTTTCATTTGGATTTGGAATATTTTATTTGAGTTTGGAATATTTCATTTGGGTTTGGAATATTTTATTTGAGTTTGGAATATTTTCAGTTGGATTTGGAATATTTCATTTGGATTTGGAATATTTGGGTTTGGGATCTTTTATTTGGGTTTGGAATATTTTATTTGGGTTTTCAAGGGGGGTTTTGAAGGATTGGAAAAGAAACTTTTGTGTTGAGGAGCCCTGTGGATTTTAAAACCTGAAATTCAAAGTGAGGAGGGAACAATTTCAAATTAACCTCGTGGTTTTTGGTTTTTTTAAGGGAAGGAGGTTGGACATGGACATTCCATGTGGTTCCAGGCCAAAAAACTCTCCCTGAACTGGGAGCAAACCAGCACTGCCAAGTTCAAAGCTGATTTTTGCAGCTCTAATTAAAAAAAAAATAATAATGAGGGTTTGGAAAAGAATATTTGGCAAGGCAGCAGCCCATGAAATTGTGTATATATATATATATATATATAATTTTTTTTTAATGCAGAAGAGTAGAGGAGGTGAAACTTTAAAATGTGGTTATTAAACTTTTCAAACTTATGTTTGCAGAAGGGATTTTATGTGAATTTATCTTTTTTTTTTAGGGCAGGAGAACCCTTAGAAACATTCTTTGATTAGGGGGATAATTAATTGGGGGTTTTAATCTCTTTGTTTTCCTATCAAGGGCCTGATTTTGTTCATTCCTTGAGTCATTTTTCCTTTCAGTGGGTGAAGGTCACAAATTTATCCCTAAATCCTCTGTGAAAATGGGAAATTCCACCTGAAATTGTTGATCTGCAGCTGCAAAAAAAACCAAAAAAAACCAACAAAAAAACAAAAGTTGTTTTTACTTTTTTCTTTATTTTTTAAGGCACAAATGGTGGGTGTAAATCCAGTTTAAATGAAGATTTCCAGGGGGAAATGTTGCAGTGTGGAAATTCAGGACCAAAAAAACCAAAGGATGATTATTTCATTTTTCTTTAGGAGAATATTTCACTTCTCATTTCCCCCATCTTTGTTTATAAGTATTTATTTTGCTGATTTATTCATCATTATTTGATCTTTACAATTAAGCACTTCAGCAACTGCTGTGCCAGAAAAGTTCCTTATGGGTGTGTTTAGGGTGAATATATAATTATTAACTCTAATTATTTTTATTTTTTTGGGTTCAACATACAGAATATAATCCTCATAATCAGCATCTGACAGGAAAAAGGAACAAATAATCAGGGATGCTCAGAAATGAATTTTCCACTCTAAAAACTTTGGAGCAGGAATTACTTGAAGCTTAAAATGGAGTAAAAATCTGAATTTTTGGTGCTTTTCGTGGTTTGCTGTGGGTACAAACTGAAATGTTTAAAGGTAAATTTGGGGTTTATTTGCACCTCTGTTAATTAATAAGAATCATCTGCTCACAAATATTCCAGAATAAAGTTATTTTCCACCTAAACATTAAAAAAAAGGAAAGAAACTCCTTTTCAAGGGTGCTGCTCCTTAACCCATCCAGCTTTTTTAGGGATCTGAGGAAAACAAGTTTTCAATTTTCCTTTACAAGGAAATTTAGGTTATTTAGATTATTTAGATGATTATTTAGATTATTTAGATTATTTATATGATTATTTAGATGATTATTTAGATTATTTAGATTATTTTGATTTTCCACACCCCAAAAGACCAGGGCACTTTGGATATTTAATTCAATTTAAGGTTGGGAGCCCCAAAAATCTGAGATTTAAATTCCCAAAATAAAACCACGATGGGGGGGCAGTGATTTGTTTAATGATAATGCAATTTAGGAGAAATTAATAAAAAAATCAAAAATAAAAAATGGAATTGCCCACTAAATATTCTCAAATATCAAACTTTCTCCAGGGTGTTAAAGGGATGGATTTTCCATCCTGCTCAGGATTTAAGATTTCACATTTAGAAAAACTCCTCTTCATAAATGAGATTAAAAATAATCTGATTTTTTTTCTTTTTTTTAAACACCAAAAAAAAAATTCCCATCCCACACTCCCCCAAATCTTTGCAAACACTGCCCTGCCATGGGAAAGCTTTGAACATTTTCACACCCCATTAATTTATTACTTCTCCTGCCTCATCTTTAAAATTACATTTTTTTTTTTAATTTTTTTTTTTTCTCTTCCCCCTTCTCCTTTTTTTTTATTTTTTTTTTTGGTGTTAAATTCAGACTCCCTGCTGCTGGAGTGATTTTCATCTTGTTGTTAATTTTCCCTGCTCCATATGGAGCTCCAGACATTTCACCTGCAGGCTGTACTAGATTTTGCTGTAGCAATCTCACTTCCGGAGGCCAAAACTGTCATTTAAGGTTCCTGCTGCATCTGTCTACATTTTTTTTTAAATTTATTTATTTATATATATTTTTTTTTTTATTTATTTTCCTGGAGTGTGAATAACAAATTGGATGCACCTGAGATTTTCATGATTAGTGTGTTTTGGAGATCTTGTAAGCAGATCCCTGTAGGGATGGGGAAAGGCTAAAAAGGGTGAATTCTTATTTTAACAACAAAAAAAAAATATTTAAAAATAAATAAATATCTAAACAACAGCATCCCCACACCAAATATTTCATCCTGCCTTGTCATTGATTAGAAAAGAGCCTTTAATTTCATTTCACCCCATGTTGTGATTAATTTGCATTCTTTGTCAGAAGTTAATGGAGTTTTTTATGGTTGGCTCTGAAATCCTTGAAGAGTCGGAGTTGAGCTGATGTGGATTTTTTTTTTATTTATTTTTTTTTTGCTGTTTGATTGATGGGAGAGCTTGATGTGATTCCAAACGGCTTTTTAAGCTGTTTTTAAGAATTATTTGAATAAAATGCCAGCGAGGATATTGTTCTAACAGCAGAGATTATCTGTTAAAAATCTGTTTCAAATAAAGAACGTGATAAGTAGGGGGGGAAAAAAAAAAAAGATCAAAAAGACAAGAGGGGATGATGGAGGTGGGAGATGGTATTTGTTAAAATAACTTATTTCAAAATGCTCTGGGAGCAGGAGACTTTAATTTAAAGCTCTTTTTTTTATATATATACACAGTTTATTTTTGCAGCAGGAGAAATAAGGGGAATAAATTAGGGGTAGTTGGATTTTCCCACTTGATTTTTTTTTATTTTTTTTTAATTTTTTTTCTCAAACTGAGAGAGGCAGAGCTGTAGTCCAAGAAAATGATGACTTATTCCTGGTGTCAAGGAAGAGACATCCTTAAATCCCACAGCAAGGGAAGCACAAAAAAAAATAAAAAAAAAATGGAATTTTACAGCTCTGGCTGTGGCTTTGCTGCCTAAGAAAACATAACAGGGAAAAAGAAAATAAAATAAATAAAATAAAATAAAATAAAATAAAAACACCCTGAGTGGAAGCAAAGAGGGAAAGGTTTGTGCTTTTCCCAAATCCCAGTGTTTGAAAAGGCTCAGAGGGGAAATGCAGAATATTCTGGGCTGGACTGGGGACAATGAGCTCCTTCCTCCAGCAGGACAGCACTTTGCCTTTTTAAAAATTATCATTATTATCATCATCATCATTATTATCATTATCATCATTATTTTATTTAATTATTATTTTATTTTTTATTTTATTATTATTTTATTTTATTATTTATTTATATTATTTATTACTGTTGTTATTATTATTCTTTTTTTCCTGATCCCCAAAGCTGAGGATTCTCACAAATTTTCATTTTCCTCCTCTCCTCAGCAAATTCCTCCCTCCCTGCAATTTCTGCCAGGAGATTTCACTCGAGGTCCAAACCTCCTGTGCCAGCTTTTCCTTGGAAAACAGGGATTTATTTTGAATAATTGCCTGGCTTGAGATGAAGTTGCTGCTTTCTGCATGAACACAAAAGGTTTTTTTTTGTTCTCTGCAATCCATATTATTGACCCAACCCAGCCTGGCTGCATTTAAATAGAAGCAGCTTGTCAAGGGAAAAAAAAAAAATAAAATAAATATTTAGTTCAAGTTGGGATGCTGAATAACCATTTTAGTGGTTTTTTTTTGGCTTTTTTTTTCCTTGAAGCATTTCTTTGGGGAGGATAAATTGAGGGTTGTTTACAGCATGTTCCCTGGTAAGAAAGAAATGTTTTGTCTTCCAGACCTAGCATTGCATCCAAGCATTTAAAAGACATTAAGCACTGCTCAGATGCTGATAGATCATTCCTGATCATTCCCTTCTGATGCTTTTTGCTTTATTGTTTTATTTTCCTCCATAGCCAGAAATCAGTTTGAACTTGAATTTGATTTGCCTGTTAGGAACTTGTAAAATTTGAATTTCAGTTTGTTTTTCCAGAGGTGCTTCCTGGCTTTGGAAAATGGAGAGATTTTAGAAAAAAAATTTTAAAAGAATCTGAAATATAAGGAGAAAAAAATCTATTTATTTATCTTCACCTTCCTGAAATTTTTTTTAATGTAAAATTGATGTTTAAATAATTTGGTCAAGCATGGACATGGAGGTAGCCAATAAAATCCTACAAGTTTTAATATCATGATTTCATAATAAGTTTTAATATTATCTTAGTGTGTTTTAGCAGTGGTTTGGGATCTTGAAAGGCTGATGTGCATTTTTGAATCTCTAATCCTAAGAATTCCAGACTCCAGTTGTTCTCCAATTGTTCTCCACAATTTTCTCCATAATTGTTCTCCAGTTGTTCTCAATTGTTTCCCAGTTGTTCTCCACATTTATTCTCCAATTTTCTCCACATTTGTTCTCCACAGTTGTTCTCCAGTTGTTCTCCACATTTATTCTCCATAATTATATCCAGTTGTTCTCCAGTTATTCTCCACAATTTTTCTCCATTTGTTCTCCACAATTGTTCTCCATAATTTTCTCCATAATAATTGTTCTCCATTTGTTCTCCACATTTATTCTCCATAATTATATCCAGCTGTTCTCCAGTTGTTCTCCAATTATTCTCCACAATTTTTCTCCAGTTGTTCTCCACATTTATTCTCCATAATTGTTCTCCAATTGTTCTCCAATTGTTTTCCAATTGTTCTCCACTTTTATTCTCCATAATTATATCCAGTTGTTCTCCAGTTGTTCTCCACAACTTTTCTCCAATTTTCTCTATTTGTTCTCCACAATTTTCTTCAATTGTTCTCCACAATTTTCTCCATAATTGTTCTCCACATTTGTTCTCCAGTTGCCCTCCACATTTATTCTCCATAATTATTCTCCAGTTGTTCTCCACAATTGTTCTCCACAATTTTCTCCAATTGTTCTCCAGTTGTTCTCCACATTTATTCTCCAGAATTATATCCATTTTTTCTCCAGTTTTCTCCAGTTGTTCTCCAGAGTTTTCTCCATTTGTTCTCCACAATTGCTCTCCAGTTATTCTCCACACTTTTATTTCCAAGCCAGCAGGGACCTGCAGAGGATTGCCCAGGACAGGGACAATCCTGGTGGGAATTCTGCTGCTGGGGGCTCTCAGCCCCTGCCATTGGTTCCTCTGCTTTATTCTGGGGAGGTTTTTCCTGCTGCAGGATTTGAGGTGAACAGGTGGATGCAGGAGGGGTGCTGGCCCTGATGCCCTGGCTGTGTTTCCAGCCTGGACACACCTTTTTTTTTTTTTTTTTTTTTTTTTTTTTTTTTTTTTTTTTTTTTTTTTTTGTCTCTCTGAATTTCTGGTTATTTGGGCTCTGCTCTGGGTGTCCCTCAGCTCCTGGGGATGCCCAGGTTGGAGAGGTGGTGACTCTAATGTTCTTGCTCTGTTTCCTGATTTCTTTGCTCTGTTTTTTTGGGTCTCTCTGAATTTCTGATTATTTGGGTTCTGCCTGGATGGTCCCACAGCTCCTGGGGATGCCCAGGGTGGTGGTTTGGTGTCCTTGCTCTGCTTTCTGATTTCTTTGCTCTGTAGTTTTTTTGTTTCCCAGCATTTGTGATTTTGGGCTCTGCTCTGGGTGTCCCACAGCTCCCTGGAGATGCCCAGGTTGGAGAGGTGGTAGTTTTGATGCCCTGACTGTATTTCCAGGCTGGACACCCCTTTTTTTTTTTTTTGGGGCTCTGAATTTTTGGTTATTTGGGTTCTGCTCAGAGTGTCCCACAGCTCCTGGGGATGCCCAGGCTGGTGATTTGATGTCCTTGTTGTGTTTCCAGGCTGGACACCTCTTTTTTTTTTTTTTTTTTTTTTGTCTCTCTGAATTTCTAGTATTTTGGGTTCTGCTCTGGGTGTCCCACAGCTCCTGGGGATGCCCAGGCTGGTGGTTTGATGTCCTTGCTCTGTTTCCTGATTTCTTTGCTCTGTTTTTTTTTTGTCTCTCTGAATTTCTGGTTATTTGGGCTCTGCTCTGGGTGTCCCTCAGCTCCTGGGGATGCCCAGGGTGGTGGTTTGATGTCCTTGTTCTGTTTCCAGGCTGGACACCCCATTTTTTATTTTGGTTTCTCTGAATTTCTGGTTATTTGTGTTCTGCTCTGGGTGTTTCTCAGCTCCTGGGGGTGCCCAGGGTGAGGCACAGGGAGGAGGCATCACCTCAGGTGCTCCAGCCTGTCCCTCCTGGACACCCCCCACGGTTCCTGGGGATTTTTGGAGATCTTGGAGCTTTTTTGGATCCCCCAGAGGGTTCCATGACTCTCATCCTGCTCACTTGTGCTCATTTTCCCTCTCAGCTCCTCTCTGGGTGACACAAAGATCTGGAACCAAACCCAGTTCTTTGTTTGATTTCTTGTTCTTTGTTCTCCTCTGATCTTGGAGACCTTTCCCAACTTAAATCATTCCAGGATTTTCAACAGCAATTTACTAAATTTGTTGGTTTTTTTTTTTTTTTTTTCCTTGTCCTGCTGACCAAGGGATTTGTTGTCAGGGTGTTGTGATTGCTGGGAGGAGTTATTATTGTCATTATTGTCATTATTGCCATTATTGCCACCACAATCCCTCCAACAGTGTGGAGCTTTCCATGCCCACGTTGTTGAATTGTGTTTCTAAACTCTGGTAAAGAGATTTCTCTGAGAAGTGGCTGCAGTTCAATGGTGGATGAAATAATCTCTTTATATAAATTTGTTTGGAGACCTCAGGGAAAAGCAGCTTAATATAATTGTAAGAATATATTTAATATTAAGGTTGTTGTGAATTGTCTGGGTTTTTTTTATTTTTTTATTTGGAAATAATTTTCTTTCTTCTTCTTCTTCTTCTTTTTTTTTTTTTTTTTTTGTGTTTTGTGACAATGATTGAAGTTTGCCATTTGCAAAATCCCCAGATGGGGATGGGGAAGGGGGTTTAGAATATCAGGAACAAATTGAGGGGGGGTCATTCTCACTGGTTTGGTGCTTTGGTTTCTTGCAGAATTATCAGCAATTGCAATTTTATAAGAAATTATAAAATATATCTGAAGATCAGCCTTGAATTCCACAGGAATTGTGGAATAGTGGAATCCAGAATATTTAGATATTCCTTCACTTTTTATATCAGGGCGCAGATAAAGCTTTGGTCAGCAGGACAGAATGTTAATTTTTGCTCTTAAAGCTCAACCCTCATTTGTAGAGATGAAAAATAACTCCTGTCTCCTTTTAAAATAAATGTTGGTGTGTGAAGCCTCCCTTTAAAATCACAACTGTATGATTTGTTGCTAGATGGGTTTTTCTATTAAAAAAAAAATAAAAAATAAATCCAACTATCAGGAGCTCCAAAAGCTGTATAAATGTAAAGAGAAAATTTGCTAACTGCAGTGGGAAGATCTAACCCTGGGTCAGCTGCAAATC
>NC_079344.1:1280000-1287500 GCF_029582105.1 Oenanthe melanoleuca | reverse complement strand
AAGCTGCCTTCACCAGTGGAATTTTGGGTTTTTTTAGGTTTATCTTCCACAGCAAGTGGAGTCATCACTCCCTGAGGTGCTCAGCTCCAAGTCCTTTGAGCTCCACTCGTTTTGTTTTGCACACTCTGGATGTCAGAATGGGAATATTCAGAATTAGAAATTCCTGGTTTTGTAAAAATGATGATTCTGGGTCAGGTTTTCCCTTTGGCTTTGAGGAGGTTTTTAAATTCCCTCAATCCTTCCCCTGGAGCCAACTAAAACTTCAGAGCTGATCCAGGAGAATCTAGAGATGTTTTCAAGTGAGACCTCGATTCTTTCTGGTAGTTGTTTATTTTATTGGTAGAATTTCCTCCAAAACGTGGCAGGAATCCAAGTTAATATTAATTCACAGGATTAATTAATTCAGCTGCCCAGAGAAACTGTGGCTGCCTCATCCCTGGAAGTGTCCAAGGCCAGGCTTGGAGCAACCTGGGAAAGTTTTGGAATAAAAACCATCCACGGGAATTGTTAGATTTTTCTGCAGTGCTGAGATTTTTGGAGCCAGTTTTAAATTTAAATTTAAATTTAAATTTACCTCTTAGTGAAGCACATGGAGCACTGTGGGTCACTTTGGCAGTTTGAAAAGTATTTGTTCATTTTCTAGGACTTCAGCTGACTCACAGAAAGGATGAATGAGCAATTTTAGAGGCAGGATAATTAAACCCAAAAAATCTGAAATCTTCCTCTGAAATCACAGCAAACTGTGCCTGATGGGTTCTGTTGAGAAATGATCCTCTGGGGCTGCTCATGGCATCAGGGCTGGGATTATTTTTTAATGGCAGAATTAGTGTGGATGGGATAAACGTGCCAGAACCTTGATTTTTTTCACCATGTGCTGACTTTGAGCTCAGCTCCAGATAAGCCAAGCTCATTTAAACAAGAATCCCGATTGGAGCAGCACCTCCCTCCCTGCTGCTGCTCCAGGGAGGGGCATGGAGTCGTTCCAGGCTGCTCTGCTCTGGGATTTGATGTTCCAGCACCGGGCTGAGCTTGTCTCCAGCTGCAGGAAATGATAATTCCCACCCAGAATTCTCCCACATCATGGATGGAGAGGGGCTGGAAGTTGGAGCCTGGCTTGGAAAATGTGCTGGTGGGTCCCTGTTTGCCAGGGAATGGGGGAAGTTGTAAATAATTGGTGAAAGTTTGTTGTTGTTGTTGTTGTTGTTGGAATCTGCTCCAGGTTTTTAAAAAAGAGTAGAAATAGGAATTAGAAATGCAAATGAGCAGCTGAGGGAGCTCAGCCTGCAGAAAAGGAGCTCAGGGGGAATTTGTGGCTCTGCAGAATTCCCTGACAGGAGGGGACAGGATTTGGGATTTGGGATCTGGGAACAGCTCAGGCTGGGCCAGGAGAGGTTTAAATTGGATATTGGGACAAATTTCCTTGTGGAAAAAGTTGTGAATCATTAAACCAAACTGCCCAAGGCTGTGGTGGAGTCCCCATCCCTGGGAATGTTCAGAATCCTGAGGATGTGACACCTGGGGACCAGTTCAGGGTGAGCTGGAGCTGCTGGGCTGGCAGCTGGGTCAGGGATCCTCAAAGTCTTTTCCAACTTTTCCAATTCCCTGGTTCTGTGACTGGAGAAATGCAGGTGTTGACTCTAAAATCTCAATATTGCAGGTGGAATCTGTAGGTTTTGAACATTCTCGTTGCTCATCACAATCTCCCCTGATTTTTTCTCTTGAGCTGATATAAAAAAATCCTTGCAGCTCCTTGCTCAGCTCCAAACCTCCAAAAAAACATCCCAGACACCCCCCTGGGCCAGCTCAGTCTGGCTGATACCTGGAAAAGTCCCTCAGGAAATCAAATTCCAAAAATTCTGCATTTTCCTTCTGATGCCTCAGAAACTCTCCAGTGAAAGGGAAATCAGGCAGGTCTGCAATTCCAGTTTGGGTTCTGCCTCTGCAGAAAAATGGGGGATTTGGGTTTTCCAGGAAAATCAGAGCTCTGTCCATTGCAATTTTTGGCATTCCCTTGAAGGAGGTTGAGAATATAATTTCTAAAAAGCTCTTCCAAACTGCAGGTATTTATTTCTGTTACATTGCTGTTGAGAATAATTTGGTTGGAAAATCCCTAAAAATCATCCAGTCCAACCATTGAGTTTCTTCCTCAGCTGCATTCCAGCTGCAGAATTCCTGAAACTTTCCAAAAAATGCAATTTTTCCTGATCTCTGCTCAGCTCAGCACTCCCTGGGTGGTTGCAGATGGAATCCAAAGATCCCAAAAAATCCAAATTCAGGAGATTTGTGGTTTCCAGCTTCCCTCTTTTTGGTTCTCATTCCTTTAGAGGTGTCTGCTCTGCATCTGGGCAAGGATGGAGGGGCAGAAAACTGAAATTCATCCTTAAATATTCCTTAATCCCCTCAATTTTAAATTATTGTGTTATTCCACTCTTTTTTTTTCTCTTTTTAAATCCTTACTCCAGAAACATTGAAGAGCTGGTGGGTTGTTAACACTGAGCTCTGAGCCATTTCAAATTTTTCTGTGGAAAAAAATTTAACTTTTAATCTATGTTTTTCTGTGGGGTTGTTCCTATTATCTTTTTTTTTTTTTTTTAATGTGGTTAAATATACCTATTGGAACAGCCTTAAAAAATTCTAATAGCCTCAAAATAATCTTCAAATAGACTTAAAATAGCCTTAAAAATTCCCAGCTTGACCAAGTAACCTGAGGAGGGTTCCTGAATTCCTTCACCTTATGAATTTTGCTATAAATGCAGTAAAAAAAAACTCCAAAAGGCTCAGAATTAATTTTTTTTTTTTCCTTTAGGAATTTCTCTTTAGATTTAAATATGGGAAATTTCTGGAGTTTTGAACATTCCCATTGGTTACACACCCATGTGTGTGTTTTTACCCAAAGCTACAAAAAACAAATAAACAATTTTTTTTTTTTTTGGGTGGATGAGCTGGTTGGAGAAATAGTTTTATGGGGACAGAAATTGTGACCTTACCAATGTCTGAGATTCAGAGATTTCTACAGGAACAAGGTAAAACCACAGGTAGGAATTGCTGAATAATTACCTGAGCAAGAACCTTCCCAGGAGAACAAGCTCATTTAATGGTTCCTAAAACTCAATCTTGTGGATGTCAATGGTCATGCTTGATTATTTGCAGCAGTGTTTTTATGAAAAAGCAATAAAAATGCATCAGGAGGAGAGGGAACAACAAATGGGGTGAGTTTTTTTGGTGTTCTGTGCAGGAATTCTTGGCTTGTTGGGGAGAAAAAGCAATTTCACTTCTGTTTTTTTGTTTTGGTTTTTTTTTTTAGGTCCTTCAGAGCTTTTTTTTGGGACTACCTAAAAACAGAGGCCAGACAAAATGAAGGGAATAAAAATAATTTGGGTTTTTAGGTGCTTTTTTTGGGTATTCCTACACCCAAAAAATGAACCATGGGTTTTCACATTTTTATGTTTGGTCCCATTTTCATTTTGGGGGTTAATTTTCCAGTGAGAGCTCTGGGTAATGAAGTCATTTATCCCAAATTTGCTCATCCCACTGGACATGGAGTTTAGAGCTGTCAATAAAGAATTGCAGGATTACAAAGATACAAAAAACATAAATATAAACATAAAATATAAAATCCTGAGGCATCATGGCAAGGGGAGGAAGAATATCCCACATTTTGCATTATTTCTGTTCATAATCCCTCCTTTCCTCCTTTTTTTTGGAGCTCTAAAAATTATCCCCCAGCAGCTACAACCAAATAATCCCAAATATCCACTGGGTTATTGAACTTGGGATATTCCCAGGAATTGGGAGAGGAGCTGCTCCTCAGGAGCTTTGAGCTTTTGGGGTTGAAAACATCATTTTGGGGGGATGAAAAAAAATAAAAAAATTTTAAAAAATTGGCTTTTCAACCCCAGCTCTGCAAACAAACGAGTTCCCTGCACACCAAACTTCACAGGCAGGTGCCCCCACGGATAATTTGTCACTTTTGGCAGCTGCTGCTGAGAAAAAGAGCAAGAGGTGCAGAGATGTAATCATCCTTCACCTTCCTGCCAGGGGGGCAGCAGAGCAGGAACAATCCAGGAATTCTTTCAAGTCTGGGGCAGCCACCTTGTTACCTGTCAGAAATGCCCTGCATTGTTTTTGTTCAGGTTTTTTTGAAGTAGATTGGCTGGAAAGGCAGAAATAGATTTTTTTTTTTTTTTTATGGTGGTTGTTGTTTTTTAGATAGATCTGTTGTTTTAGGAATGCTGTGGGAGAAAGTTGTGAGGGTGAATGGGAAGTCAGGGAAAAGTGGTTTTTTTTAAGGGTGTTGTGGGAGAAAGTTGGTCTGGAAGGAGTCAGTCTGAACTGGGAAATTGATTTTATTTCTATTTATTTATATATGTATAGGTATCTATAATTTTTCTGTTGTCCTTGTAGGAGTAAATCTGAATTTGTACAATATTGTCATTCACTGCTCTCATTGCAGCCAAAGCCAATTCACTTAGAGCTGGATTTGGTGATCCCTGGGGTTCCCTCCAGCTCAGAATTTTCTGGGAACTACAGAAATTATTTGTAATCATTATTCTGTAATAATTACTATTTTGTAATAATTACTATTTTGTAATAATTAATTATTATTTTGTAATTATATATTATAGTAATTTATTATTTGTAATAATTTGTCATTATTTGCACCTGGCAGCATTTCTGGTGCATCTAAAACCTATTTTCCTATTAAAAAAAAAAATTAAAAAAAATTAAAAATCACTATTTGGCCACAAAGCAAATGCAGCTACTATAGAAAAAATATTTAATGCCCTGGTGAGGAGCAGAGCTGGTGCCCAGAGGAGCCCAGAGCTGAGCTGAGCTTTGCTGCTTCTGGAAACTTCCCTCCTGTGGCCCTGCAGCCACAGGACCATGGCAGCTCCTTCTGCACAGCCAGAGCTGAGGGGAAGGAAAAAGGAAATTTAACCCTTGCCAGAGCAGCAGGAATAAAAGCAGTTTGGTTTTGGGGAAATTGCAGCCTCTGGGTTTTGGAGGATGTGCTGCTGGCAGAGTCCAGCTGCCCCCAAGGGACAGGGAATGGGGTTTGATCCCAAATTTTCCATCACCACCCTGCTGGCATCACTCTCAGAGTTTTTTTCCTGTTCCCTCTGTGTGCACAGTTGGTTTGGAGAAATCAGATTAATCAGAGAAATCAGAGAAATCAGAGAATCAGAGAAATCAGAGAATCAGAGAAATCAGAGAAATCAGAAATCAGAGAATCAGAGAAATCAGAAATCAGAGAAATCAGAAATCAGAGAAATCAGAGAATCAGAGAAATCAGAGAAATCAGAAATCAGAGAATCAGAGAAATCAGAGAATCAGAGAAATCAGAAATCAGAAAAATCAGAAATCAGAGGCTGCTCTTGTCTTCTCTCCTTGGGTGCTTAAGGAAAACTCTGTTTCCACTTAGGGAGGTTGTGGGATTCCTCCTTCAGGAAAAATTTCTGCTTTCTGACACACCTCAAACATTTCAATATGTTCTGAGAAAATATTTAACTTTCAAGAAATGTGTTGGGTAAGACCCTGCAGGTGTGAAAAGCCTGACGGGTTTTTGGTGTTTGTTGCCAGTCAGAAATGATGATTCCCAAATTTCCCAAATGACTCCCAAATTTCATTGACATCAGAGTGTTCCAAAAAAAAAAAAAAAAAAAAAAAAAAACAGCTCCAAACTGCATCTGAATTTTCTTCTTGATGTAAACCTGTAAATTGGACAGGAAATGTTTATTTATGGATTTGCTGGCCATTGTTTCTTTCTCTGCCACTGCTCTGCTTAGGGAGAGCAAACAGAGCAGGAGAATTTCCAAAAAAATCCCTTGGAGGATTAAGTGAGGATGATGCTGGGATCTGTAATTCAAGCTGATATTGCAGAGATTCCAGAGAATTTCTTCTGGATGTGTTCTTAGGTGATTCTTTTTCCCTTTATTCAGACCTGTGAGGGGAAAAAAAAGGAAAATCCAGATGGAACTGCTGCCTTGAAAGAGAGGGATTTGGGAGGGATTGTTCAGTGTGCTCATTCTCAGCTCTTCATTTGGATAATGTGGCTTCCCCTGGCTCCAGGGAAGTCAATAAGGTTTATACACAGCCCTGGCACTCTATAAATTAAATATTAGGAGCAGTGGTTGAAGTTTGAAGCCCTCCCTGCTCCTGCAGCTCGGATTTTCTGCTGCTGTGCTTTTGTCTTTCTGCCTGAGCACCTTGCTGACAAGTGCTAATAACAAAATGCCAGGAGAGGGTCCAGTCAGAGTTACCACCCATTAAACATTCTGAACTTGTCCTTTTGCTCATGGATTGTGCATAATTAATAATTAAACGCTTTCACTTGTAATGGGTTGACCTCCCTGAACTGTTCATTATTCACAAGGCAAAGGCATCACTCAAACTTTTTTCCCTCTTGCCCTTCCCTTGGTGAGCACAGTTGGTTTGGAGAAATCAGAGGCTGCTCTTGGCTTCTCCTGCAGCACATCCCAGCTGTGGAAATGTTGTTTGGATCTTTATTCCAGCTGTGGAAATGTTATTTGGATCTTTATCCCAGCTGTGGAAATGTTGCTTGAATTTCCTGCAGCAGATCTTAGTTGTAGAAATGTTATTTGGATCTTTTCCTGCAGCACATCCCAGCTGTGGAAATGTTGTTTGGATCTTTATTCCAGCTGTGGAAATGTTGTTTGGATCTTCCCCTGCAGCAGATCCCAATTGTGGAAATGTTGTTTGGATTTTCTCACTACAGCAAATCTCAGTTGTAGAAATGTTGCTTGGATCTTTATCCCAGCTGTGGAAATGTTGCTTAGATTTTCTGCTGCAGCAGGTCCCAGTTGTGGAAATGTTGTTTGGATCTTTATCTCAGTTGTGGAAATGTTGCTTGAATTTCCTGCAGCAGATCCCAGTTGTAGAAATGTTATTTGGATCTTTTTCTGCATCAGATCCCAGGTGTGGAAATGTTGCTTGGACCTTCCTCTGAAGCAAATCCCAGTTTTGGAAATATTGCTTGAATTTCCTGCAGCAGATCCCAGCTGTGGAAATATTGTTTGGATCTTTATCCCAGCTGTGGAAGTGTTGTTTGGATCTTTATCCCAGATGTGGAAATGTTTGGATCTTTATCCCAGCTGTGGAAATGTTGTTTGGATCTTTATCCCAGCTGTGGAAGTGTTTGGATCTTTTCCTGCAGCAGATCCCAGTTTGGATCTCAGGGAAGCAGCCATTCCTGGCAATAACATCCCATGGATCCTCAGAACCCTTTGTGTCTTCACTGCCATCACTTCCCAGTCCAAACTGAAAATGTCTGTTCCTCACTCCTTTAAAATCTTGGATTCCTACATCCCTCTTTAAAGTGAATTCATTTTGTAGGTGGGGAGGTCAGGCAGGTCAGGGTGCAGCACATGTCACCGTGTCCATCTCTCAGACTGGGCACAGGTGTGGCTTTGCTTCATTTCCCTTTATTCCCATCTCTTGGGGTGTCAGACTGGGAAACCTCAGGACACAAAACCAGCTCTG